>NC_061093.1:70916557-70924057 GCF_015104395.2 Macrobrachium nipponense
GGCAACGAAGTAGTTAAACAATCACCTATAGACTATTTTTCCCATCGTTGATTGTCCATTCTTCCTAATAGGCATGTTGACGCTAGTGTTAAGAAAATAATTTTTTGCATGTTGACTTTTTTATTAGAGAGCTTGTCGGTTGTATGCACTGATGTTGGATTCCCCAAGTAAGCGGTCGGAGACTATAGCTGGTTCACTTAAGGTAGATTCTTGGATGAGCCCTATGCTACAAGACGTTCGTTTGGCGGCCGCTGATTGTCTAGAAGTTGCCTACTTCCCGGTACCAGCCAATCAGCGGCCGCCAGACAAACGTCTCGTAAGTATAGGGCTCATCCAAGAATCTACCTCAAGTGAACCAGCTATAGCCAGCGACGCTACGAATATGGCTAAATTGTAGCCTTCACTTAAACCGATATCTCGATGTTATTTTTTCCCTGTAAGTTGAGGAGGACAAGTTACTCCCTTCTAAGCTGTGAAGAAGTCGATCGACCCTCAGACGTAGGTTTGTGTTGTTAGATATCCTTGCTAATGTAATGTCGAAGTAACTTCAACAGAGATAATGATGTTACCATTTCCCACGAGACACTTTCCGCCCAATGCTTCTTGTTGAAGTTATCAACAAGCGAGAGAGAGAGAGAAAGAGAGAGAGAGAATTGAATTGGAATAACTTATCGTAGTATTTATTCCTTTTTGCTACGTTGTTCCTTAATTATTAATAATAGAGAGATGAGAGAGAGAGAGAGAGAGAGAGAGAGAGAGGAGAGAGAGAGAGAAGAGAGAGAGAGAGAATTTTATTCGAGATCTGATGGGCATATTTCTAAGTTGGACATCAGCTATTGGAAGATATACTTGTTTTAAACAATTATGTTATTTTTTCTGATCTGATGAAAACGTTCGCAAATGTCTCCCATCACATTTCGTTTCTCATTTCTTCTAAATGGTGGTTCTAGATAAAGCCAGCTTTCTACCGGCACGGGCTCTGCTTCCAATTGGTCAATCAAGTCTTAATTTTAGCTCTGAATGGGAAAATAATTAAGACGATAATCCTTTTCAGAATGACATCAAGGCTCTGCCCGCCAAACGTTTCCTCTCACTTCTCCAGATTTTCTTCTTGAAGCATTTCACTATTCAGACTCCATCCCTCCTGCTGGCTGGCACTGACTTGAACGAGCCTTTTTTTTTTCATGGACACTGAGGGCACAAGTTTTCCATCCACCCTCAGTCTTTCTTATACGACCGCATCTTCCCCATGAAATATTTTCTTCTCCCACTTAGTCTCCAAACTTTCCTCTCTCCTGTCCCCAGTTTTGCTCTCACTTTTCACTTGAGGTTTTGCTGCGAATCAGACAACTCCAGAGAGCGGACTCCGATTTATGAACCGCAAATGGTGCGTTTAGAGAATTCTTAAATTTTAATTCTTTATAAATTTTTCCAAGTTCACTTACCTTCCTTTTCTGTTACGTTTACTATGTTGCATTTTCCTTTATAATTCCATTTTGCTGACTTTTTTCGAGTATCATTTAATGACCATCATTAATGATATTATGCACTTGACTGAACTACAAAAAGAAATAGTTTCCACAATATACAACAATTGTTACAAGCACCTCAGTGGCGTGATCGGTATGGTCTTGGCCTACCACTCGGTGACCGCGATTTTCAGTTTCTCGGGCATTACCCACCACTGAGGGTTGTTTTAGAGATATGTAATTCTTAGTGAGAGAAGTTCACTCTCGACATGGTTCGGAAGGCACGTAAAGCCGTTGTTGGTCCCCCCCCCGTTGCTAAATAAATAAATGGTTTTCCATGGAACGTAAAAATACCATACAAACAAACAAACAAACAAGAAAACAACAATTGCTACAGACCGTAATGAAAAGCAATTATTTACCCATACAAGGAACAGTTGGACGTACCTCTGATGTCGTCCTCCTTAATCGTGTAAATAAAATGATCTCCCATCAGTCCAACCAGTTATAGATGATTACCAGTATCTCCTGTGCAAAAAAAAAAAAAAAAAAAAAAAAAAAATGACGTGTGGCCAGCAAGTCCACCCTTAAAGAATTATTGAAAATCGCCAATGCTGTCTTCCAGAAATAGGTTTATAAGAGAGAGAGAGAGAGAGAGAGAGAGAGAGAGAGAGAGAGACTATGAAGTTCTTGCCTTATCTCAATTAATAATTCAATTTCTTGCATCAAAAACAGTCTGAAATAATATGGCGTGTGAATAGCAAAAGGTTTATTATATGACGTATAACCTTTTCCGTGACTTTTCCATCTTTTTCAGAAGACAACTGTACCTGTTTCCTTCGATATTATTTCCATATGAACGATTAACTTCACTGCGAGATTCATTTACCATTAAAACGTTCGCAGAGCGCTGGCTGTGAAAATGTCAACAAAACAATACTTATTTTTCCAAGCTAGTGCTTTGGAGATTAGGTTGAACCGTTTTCCTCTCGCTGTTGTGGAGACTAAATACTTTACCAAAAATTCATTTGCATGATCGAAATTTTAAAGAACATAAGAGGAACACTTCCCTTCCTCCCCTTTGTGTCTCTTTCAATGGAGCTTTCAACGTGAATTAAACATCTAGAATATATTTCCTTCATTTGCATAGCCTCTTCCCCATAGAGCCTTGTGAAGAATAATACAATTGGTTATAACGAACGCTAAACTGGTCGTTGTTGCTTCGAAAAAATCTCAAATTCTCATTCAAATTTAAAATCTATTTTATGGCATCAATAAGGAAGGCAGAGCTATAATTAAATGGCATTTCGTTTTATTTCACTGTTATTGTTCATTTCGATAAAGCTGATTTATTAAGTAGCAAATAACCACAAAAAGGTTCCTTTTTCGTTGCATTTTTATTCACATTGCAATTTCATAATCATTTCTTTCATCAGTTTCACTATTCTTCATCTATGTTGCTGTTTTTTTTCGATATTCTGGTGTCTTTTGTTACAAGATAACGATATAACTAATATGTTCTATCTTGGGATTTTCTTTTATGTGAATATTCTTTCCTTCCCCCGTTAATTTTATTTATTTATTATCTAATTATCACAATTTATGGTATACTTATTTGGCCAATGTGCCATTTCTTAAGAAATTAAAAAAACAAACACACTACTCTCATTAACTTGTATAAATTGTGATGAAGAAAATATACTATTATGTTTATATAGATTATGATAATTGTAATCATAAATGGTTTTGCCTATATTCATTATAATCTGTTGCCATGTTACTCATTTTTAAATTGTGAATTAGAGACAATCTAACATTACAAATATCAAAAGAGCCGCCCCTTGCCACCTTGAGGAAGAGAAAAACAGAGCTAGATTTCACATCCTGAACACTTGGGGCGTCTCTGCATATATCTCAGTCAGGAGATAGAATTTGATATAATTGGTACAGGGTTGTATCTCTAGGACTGCTTTCCACATTTTGAATTTATTGGTTTCTACGTCAACTGCACCGTTTCGGAGTCAGAGGCATTTCATGAAATTGTGAATCTCGGCCAATATATTCTTGTAATCTCTCGGTATTTGCATTTCCTGAATTTGGATTTTCACTTTGTGATTTGCACTCGAGAGATCAGGAGAGCAAATCCGGTGAATAACTTTCGATGTCTCAATAGAATAGGAATGGGTCTGCACAAGAATAACGGCCATCAATTGAATCCCTGCTCTGTGAGCTAAAGCCTCAATAAAAATATGATATTCAAGATAATCTTGACGCATTTCTCGCTTCAGTCAAAGGGAAGGCAAAGACTCAACTTCAGCCACATTTATTTTAAGCAAATCGTTTTCTCCTCATATTTTTGTTTCGGTTTATATGGTGTCACTTTGTTGTGATATTTTATTCTTAGTTATTTTATTATTCTTGTTTTTTTATGTATATGAATTGTATTATTATCCATTTAGTTTGTTTTCCTCCTCCCCTGTGGTTTGTCTGCTTGGCAATTGCCACTAATGACCATTCTGTCTTTTCATATATTTGTGAGTGAGTGGTGCTGTCACCGTGGCTGTGTCGGAGATTTTTTCGACTGAAGGAGTCAGTTGATCTCTGAGTCTTATTACTCCTGGTGACTTGGATTTGTTATGTATCGCCTACTTGGATATATGATTATTCTTGAAGGATTACCCTTCATCCTGCCTCACCCTCGGCTCAGTAAATGTCGAGGGGCTCTCGCTTAGCCAAGGTATAAGTGATTAATATTTTTGGAATGTCCAGCCGATCTTTGTGATGCCCTTGGCTTTGGTTTGACTTGGACGTCCCGGGTTTTCTGGAGGATCATCCTCGAGGACGTAGGATCGCTGATGTGTGGATCCTGTGGAGTACCACAAATATTATATACCTACTTATATCACTTTGCCACTTCACTTTTGTCTCTGGACGCAGAGGCATATAAGTAATTATAAAGATCACGGTTATAACTCCAGTGTTACGGAGGACAGAATTACATATATGTAATTAAGGAGATCACGGCAACAGCTCCAGTGTTTCAGTGGAGGGAAACCACCGCTAGGGTTTAGTTTGTAATTGATAAGATATTCTAGCTTTCTGTATGCCTTCTCTTGTCTGAACCCCCTTCTCTTTGTGGATGTATCTTTGCTTTTTGCTATCTTAATTGGGTAAGTGTGTTAAAATATAAATAATTCAGGGTGGTTGGTTTCATTAATATAAGTATTCCGAGGTTCAGGAATACTTCTGTCTGGATATTTTTGTATTAAATTTTAAGTACTTTTGTGGTGTTTCGTTTTCCCACCCCCATGAATGGATTTTTGCACTTTGATATTATTTGTGAGCTATTCCACTGGTTGTGGACTTAGCTTCTTGTTGTGAACAGAGTTGAGAAGAAAGTTTACTTAATTTTTAGTAACGGAAGAAAAGGACCGTTACAATACACACACACACACACACACACACACACACACACACACACACACACATATATATATATATATATATATATATATATATATATATATATAGATATATATATATATATATTAGTTATTTAAGAAATTCTAATAATTATATCGCAATTGCAACTTGAAGTGGAGCGTTTTATAAATATTTGAAGTTAGGTATCCACAGTGTATTTTCGAGATATTTCTAAATCAAGTAACCGCCCCCAATCTGCCTATGAGGGATTTTTCGACATAGCTCGGCATGTACTTTCACCCCATTGCAAACCCTTTCATATTAGGGTTTATGTTTAAGCATATTTGCTACCCTTAATTCTCGACCGCTCGAAGGCGTTTGATCAGAAGTGTAGTCTTTTTCAAAATTCTAGTCGTACGCGGATGTGTCTCCTTGATTAATAGTCATTCATGTTAAATGGATCCATTTATATTCGGGAAAAAATCCCGAGGAGAAGCAACGAGTTGTCAGCCATTCTCTTACCTTTTACAATATCAATGTTGTTGCTAATCTCGTGATGTAGGCGGGAGTAAGATGTTACGCGTAATATTTGTCCTTGTCCCTGCTTTGCAGAAAACTCATTTATATATATACATACATATATATATATATATATTATATATATATATATATATATATATATATATATATATATATATACATATATACACACACACATATATATATATATAATATATATATATATATATATATATATATATATATATATATATATATATATATATATATATATATATATATATATATATATATATATATATATATATATATATATAATATATATATATATTATATATATATATATATATATATATATATATATATATATATATATACTATATTATATATATATATATATGTGTGTGTGTGTGTGTGTGTGTGTGTGTGTGTGTGTGTGTGTGTGTATGTGTGTGCGTGTGTGGGTGAGAGACAGAGAGAGATGGGTTGCGATTGTGGAGCAGTAGTTGTTTTTTTTTTTTTTTTTTTTTTAAACTGATAGCAATATGTAATTTTTAGGTGACATGCGTTTAAGCAACACCGACAGCATAGAATTACGAATTTATATCGCGTTCCTAATTTTCAAAATATCAAAGTACGAGAAAAGTTCTTCGACCGTAGATGCTACTAAGTATGGCCAGAATGTTCGTATTTTACAGATCCAACGAGACGTTCTCGGACTTCAAAATGTAGCAAACGTTTCGAAAGAAAACCTGCTTCTTTCCCGCGGCCTGAAACGTTCTGGAAGGTAAACGAGAAGCCAGACATGTGCGCACCTTTATAAACAGGACAATGACGATTCTCAAGTGATAAGAAAAATTCATTCATTCATTCCTACTCAGGTGAAAAAGAATGATTTCCTTTTGAAGGTGAATGGAAGAGTCGCCATTCCAGACGCGCCTGGAATAATTCCCTGCGAACCCTTTGGTAAATGTCTTTCTTAATATACCGAGAAATGCATTTCCTCCTCAGAGCCTTGCAAGTATTTGGGTTCAGTCTGATTCTTGCATTAGCGGGAGGAATTTGTGATAAGTTTATTATTTTATTATTATTATATTATTATTATTATTATTATTATTATTATATTATTTTGGTAGAAGACCCTCTTTTAGGCAAATACTGTTAAAAAGGATGGCAGAATTAAGCGATTTGATTTTATATATTGATTTTTCTATTTTCCTTACAATTCGCTTCTCAGGTTCAGCGATGTTTCTGAGTAACTGGCCAATATTCATATTGGGAATTTTCAAAAATTGTAAATGGTGAAGGAATCTTTTATTAGAACAGGATATCAGGTCCAGGTCAAGCAGGGGTCGTCGTCAGTGCCGGTATTATTCCGTAAGCGTAGTTCAGTTCGGGCCAGGGTCGTCTTTGGATTAAGGCTGGTGTTGGTGCTGGTATAGCTGGTATTACGTGACGTTTCGACCTTCTCGTAGGTCATCTTCGGACGAGTCGGTTGAAGAGACTGTAGCAAGAAAGTTTGCGGAACGGTATTTATAGCGGCACGGACCTAGAGTTGCATTCTCATTGGTCGGGGCGGTCTTGGGCGAAGCCGTGGATCTCGCCTCGAAGGTCTCGGGGATTCTCTTGTGTGTCTGTTTCTTGGTGTAGAATGCAAATAGCTGAGAAATAGAGTTTTACATTTCAATTTGCTATAGTACTGACGCACCAACACACACTTATACTCTTATGCTGACCGGGTAAACTCTGAACGACAACTGATGAACTCTCTCTCTCTCTCTCTCTCTCTCTCTCTCTCTCTCTCTCTTTCTCTTCCCTAACATCCGCTCCGCACTCTTATCAGGTTTAACTAGCAATATTTTTCTCGTTGATACAATATTTATAGGCTGATGTACGTACGAAGAACTACCGTTCAAAGATGGCCTCTGAAAAAGAGAAAGAGGTCACGAAAGCCGACGTCCATGGGAGGACTAGCCTTTACGAAACAGAGGCGGGCGAATGAATAGAGGCATTTGCCTAATCCCAGCCGAGGATATATGAGGTAAAGGAGAGAAGTTCAGTCGAGCTCTCGAGATGAGCCGACGGATGG
>NC_061093.1:70929057-70950858 GCF_015104395.2 Macrobrachium nipponense
CGATACCTTTTAAACCTTTTACTGACTATTTCCGTTTCAGCACTGAATGGCCTTAGTTGCCCCAGTGCTTGGCATTATGCAAAAAATCTATATAAATGAAATCAAATCAAAATGTAACTGTGAATTGCGTTTCAAAGGTTAATGATTTCAAAGGCAGTTTCGTTGCTTTGCATCCAGAAGTTCTCTGTTGTTTTGTAAAAACAGCAGCAGAGTATTTGCATCCTATTCGAGTCTTTGATTTCCAGTTCATCTCTCACGGGAGGGATCAAGCGAGCAAATCCTTTGAAAAAGCCTTCGATATCACCGGACGAATGGGGTCGGATTGGAGAAAGATTAGGTCTAGCGATGTAAATACTGATTTATGAGTTGAGTCCTGAGTAAAGATCTGAGATATCTATCATTTCTCTGTCCAGCTATCGTGAATTTGAGTTTCCCTGCGAAGAGGAAAATATACCAAGTTTTTTTTTTTTTTTTTTTTTATTAATTTATTGTCTACTCGCGTGTCTGTCTTTTTTCACAATGCGCATTTGTCCCTATTTAGAGTGAGGTTGGTATCCCTATGTTCTGCTCCAGTTATTGCTCTTCAACCATTCCAAGTGGCCCAATTTCAGCCTCTCATTTGTTGAACGTCCGAAAGTGCTTCTGTGCCATAGTAGATTCACATCACCCGTGCATATGGTGTCTAGCCAGTCCCTTACGACGCTCCTAATTGGCTGTTTGATATGCCAATCACAGGACTGGAAACTCTCAGTCTCTGGAGAGAGTTCACATAGGCAGGATGAATGCTCCTGATTGGCTGTTGATAAGCCAATCACAGGGCTGGAAACTCTCAGTGTCTGGAGAGAGTTCGCATAGGCAGGAGGAATGCTCCTGATTGGCTGTTGATAAGACAATCACAGAACTGGAAACTCTCAGTCTTTCTCGAGAGTTCACATAGGCAAGATGTATGTTCCACCTCTCCTGAGGGATACGTCTTTCAAAAGCATCTCTCGGGAGAGGTGGAACATACATCCTGCCTAAGTGAACTCTCGAGAGAGACTGAGATTTTCTAGCCAAGTGATTGGCTTATCAGCAGCCAACCAGGAGCGTCGTATGAGACTGGCCTAGACACCAGATGCACGTCTGATGTGAATCTACTATAGGCTTGACAGTCTCAAACTCAATCCCCAAAGGAATCAAGATCGGAAGGGAGACCCAGATAGATTTCAAAGTTTGAGAAATTCCTGTGGACACAACTACTGAGACGAATTAACAATTATTCTACGCATACGAAGAGTAATTAAGACCCAAACTTGAAATATTTCGAACTCTTCGATAGCATTGCAGCCTCTCTGGATCCATTCCATTGACATCCACTGCTGATGCTGCCTTGTCTCTTCCGGAGGGATAATATTCCTGAGGGTTTTGTCCCTGTAACGATGTTTGGAAGTCTGTCTTTTCATCGGCGTTTCTGAACTTGAAACTCTGAAATTTATGTCTCAGGTTTTGTTTCGTCTCTCGTCCCTTTTGTTTTCGTTCTCTGCGAATCTGTTGTTTCATTGTAAGTCTGTGTCCATAAAGGTAACAAAGACAATGGTGTTAACGATAATAATACCACCTTTCATTATAAAGAAGGAAATCTACTACTACTACTACACTACTACTACTGTTCTGGAAAGAAACCAAAAAAAAAAAAAAAAAAAAAAATGCGGAAATCTTTCAGCAGAGTTAAGGCATGCTCGCTCCATTTTCATTTCCTATTTAATCACGTTCTAATTCCTCAGAAGAGCGAAAGTCGTCATCCTATTATCCGTTTCCTCAAATTAAAAATGCTTGAAGGGGTTCTTCTTAGAGCAATGTGGCTCGGCTTCGTAATTTTCTCTGGTTGTTAGAGGCATCAATTTACTTGTTTTTACAGGCTATAATGAGAGACAGAGAGAGAGAGAGAGAGAGAGAGAGAGAGAGAGAGAGAGAGAGAGAGAGAGAGAGAGAGAGAGAGAGATTCTTCCAATTCAAGGTTTAACCACACTCACAATTGTGGCATTTTTCGAGGTTTAAACGGTTAGGCGCATATATATATATATATATATATATATATATATATATATATATATCATATATATATATATATATATATATATATATATGTAGTGTATGCATTTCTGTGCGAATTACCGGTTTGACACATTGTTTGAAAATATACTACAGGTAAAAGATCTCTCCAAAAACTAAAATTCATTAGAGTTTTGTAGTTGATGCAAAAGACAATTCAATCATTCCCAATGTTCAAATTGTACACTCCATTCATCATATATCATCCAATAACAAACATACCACTATCATATGCTGTTTGGTTGTACATGCATAATTGCAAACACTAATTATAAAACACAAACTTACGGAATTATGTATTTATGTATGTATGTGGTTGCATGTTTGTTTTATTTGTATTTCGTAAAGAGAGTAACACTATTTAATAGACACGCATAAATGCAAATAACTTAATTTACTCAATGGTTTGTCTATTTTTTTTTTTTTTTTTTTTTTTTTTTAACGAAATACGTAGTTCATTCCGTCTCTGGCACCATGCTGAAGATGAGATTGTGCAAGAAAAGAAGTACTTGAGCGACAATACAAAATTATCATATTAAAGGCGAGTTATGTTTCTAATTGGGTTCGTCCTGGCCCACTAAAAAAGCCAAGACGTTCATCGTTGGTCTTATTCAGAAGTTCTGGGAGGAATGGATGGAAGTTTGCATTCATGATTAGTTTATCTAACAAGATTTTTTTTTTTCTTTTCTGATATATTCCTCAATGTTACCAGACGGAATTTCGCTTTTTAAGGAAAAGCCTAATGAATAAACGTTAGATTTTCATATTTCTCATGTTAGGATATGTAATGTAAATGAAAAATAAGACAGATTAGATTATTGAGGAATTTTTTTCACTATTGTTAATACTAAGGGTCTCATGTATTCCATATTTTCACCTTTAAATAAGGAAATTTCTTATTTCTTTGGGGAGTCTACTCTGAACTTTTCACGCCGTCTAAATATTCAAAAGACATGAAAGTAAAATTTATATTCATTCATACATACATACATACATATATATAATATATATATATCTATAATATATATATATAATATATATATATATATATATATATATATATAATCTATATATATAATATATATATAAAGAGAAGAAGAAAGAAGAGAGAGAGAGAGAGAGAGAGAGAGAGAGAGAGAGATAATTTACTGGTCACTTTTTTACCAGATACATATGCAACTGTAGTAGCCACAATGCCCTCTTCTCGTCGTCAGGTGGGCAACGTGACCTCTTTGTGATTATGGGACCTGGGTTCGTTTCCCGGTACCAGACATCATAATTTCATCAAAAATTTCTTTGAACTTGGATCTTCAGGCTTTGTAGTGACAAGTGTATCCAAAAAAAGGCAAAGAATTCAAAAAGTTAAGAAGGGCATTGTAGCTATTACAGTTGCATATATATCTACGAATTGTTCATAAGCTTAAAGCCTAATCATGCAGTTTTCTTATATGTCAATAGCAGTATCACATCCAACTTGTAACTAGGAAAAATAAAGAAGAAACGGAAGAGGCAATAACAAGCCAGAGGCCACTGTTGCCTCGGAGATCAAAGGATAAAGTTAACCTTTCATCTCGATCAGTATTACTTGCACAGAGAGAGACACAAAATGGTACACAGACGGATGGAGAAGGCAATACGCGTCTGTCTCATCTTCCGTCTTAATGTATTTGCATATATTTTTTACAGATTTGATTCAGTATTGTTTAAAAAAGTTTGTATACAAACGTACACACAGGCTGATTATATATACGTGTATATATATATATTATATAATAATTATATATATATATATATATATATAATTATATATATGTATATGTTTATATGTTTGTATTTACATATATATAATTAAACATATACATCTAGCATATGTATGTTCCTATGCTCAGTTTCTTTTTCATCTGTCCATCGCCTGTGGTGTTTTTGTATGGTAACACTGCGTTCCGGGCTTTAGATAGTTACGCTATGTGTAAGTTTTAGGTAAATAAAAGCATATCTGGGTGTACATTTGTAACTGAAAAGTGTTTTAATAATTTACTGCTTGCGAATAACACCGTTAATATTCGAAATAGGATATTATTATAATCTTTGAATGTAAGCTGAATGTAACTATCTAAAGCCCGGACGCAGTGTTACCATACAAAAACACCACGGGCGGCGGCTGGAAAAAAAACAGAGAAAAAAAAAAACGAGTATAGATGTATATGTTTTATGTATATATATATATATATATATATATATTATATATATATATATATATATATAGTTATATAGATATATATATAATCATGTGTGTACATTTGTATACAAGTTTTTTTTTAAAGATAATGAATCAAAATTTGTAAAAAATATATACAAATTCATTGGGACGGATGAGACAGACACATATGTATGTATGTGGACATATAAAGCATACATAAAAACATTTTTGCAAGATACAAATCATATTTCAGGATATAATTTCTTTGCAAAAATTAAACAAATTATGCTATTCATAGTAACATTAATGGGAGCAGTGCTTCATTAGTTATTGAATGAATCCTTTAGCTTTGGAGGAAAAGTATTTACTATGTGAAATTTTCGTTTAGTAAATAAAGTCCAAAGAGTTATGATTGGAATCGACGAAAAGAGAGAGAGAGAGAGAGAGAGAGAGAGAGAGAGAGAGAGAGAGAGAGAGAGAACCGCAGCCAACCATTAATTGGACAGCACTGATTTATAGAAATTGTTAAATCCCTTTGCCCTTGATGGAGAGATATTGGACCTGACAACTAAATGAGGCCAGTGGTTTTTATTGTCATCGATTAGTGTCGAACCCTTGAGCTTCAAGTGTCGTCACGCTCAGTGGAATAGAAGCATACACTGTTTCGGTTATTTGAATTTATAACTCTCTTCTATTAGTAATCATTACCTAACTGCTGTTATTACGTATTTTATATACGTTTCATTCATCTTATTTTCAATTTAAAGCTACCATCTTTCCAAAGAACATAGTCCGTTAATATTGCCATTCATGCCAAAAATACAGTAATTCATTTTCAAGAATAGAAAGGCGTCCTGATACTAGTCGAAGATCATATTCAATTGTTGACTTTATATTGTGTTCAAAATATTAAAAGTAAATGTCTTGAATTTGTGACCACATTTTCATGGAATATGCAATTTATATATTTCATTTTCTCCATCAAAAGTCTCAATGAATCACGTTCTAAAATCAGGATACGTCATTTCCACGATCATTATTCTTTTATTATAATAAGCCATGGATGGGAGGGTTGCATGATCTCACAACGAATGGAAATATGCTGGGGCCTGGAAATATGAGGGAATATTTTTGTCTATGTGATAATTCTGAAACTCCATATATATATATTATATATATATATATATATATATATATATATATATATATATATATATATATATATATATATATATATATTATATATATATATAATATATATATATATATATATATATATATATATATATATATATATATATATATATATATATATATATATATATATATATATATATATATATATATATATATATATATATATATGGTATTACAGAATTATCATACAAAATACAAAAATAATTTTGTCTTTATGATAATTCTGTAGTTCCAAATAAATATGTAGTATATATATATATATATATATATATATATATATATATATATATATATATATATATATATATATATATATATATGTATGTATATATAAGTATAAGTACAGAGTGAAATAAAGTAAAAATTAATAGACACGTATTTAGAATTGGAAAACATACATGCGGATTAATGATATATAAAATGAGAACTATAGTTCTGCCAAAGGTGGCAGAGTCTCGAAGCTAAGAATTCGACTAACCTTGATGTTGAAGTTCTGTAGTTTAAAAGATCCTGGAAGGAACACTTTCACATTAAGATGCCGGTAAGAATTCCCTTCTCATCAAGAATCATTTGCATATTTTCACCAGGTGATAATACAGACTTCGGGCCCTTTTGCACAAGTTTTAAACCAAGTTCTCGCATATGTGACGATAGATTATGAGAATCATGTTGGAAAGGATTTTGCTTGATTTTTTAAAAATTGATATAACTTTGGTATGAAATACAAATCTACTTCCATAGGCTTATTTCATTAATAATGGATAATATGATGGTACGCGTAACATAAAAATGATCTCATTATCGGTTGATTATCTGTTTCCTTGGTAGGATAAACTTGTTTTATGTTATAGGGGACATTATTTTAGAAAATTATGACTTCTGGTCATTCTTCTAACATATGCAATTCCATTAAGTGTTCATATTCAATATTTTCAATATTCATATTTTATAGGGAATGATTAAGCAATCGCTTTAATAACTACTTGAGCAAAAGACATAGAAGACTGTATAATTCTTATTTTTTTAAGAAACATTTGGTGATTATTCTAATAATAGTAACTTTTTATAAAATCAAATTCATCATGAACCAAACCTTTTCTTTTTAAGTCAAATCAAATATCCTACTTGAAAACAGTGTGATTTGATACAGATATATTAATCCTTTCCGATGATTACACTAAGCTTCTCGAATTCCTCACTTTTCTGTGTACGTTTCTCACGACGCTTAATGTTAAAGGCATTTAGGGCTTTTTCTCTGAGATATATATATATATATATATATATATATATATATATATATATATATATATATATATATATATATATATGTGTGTGTGTGTGTGTGTGTGTGTGTGTGTGTGTGTGTGTGTGTGTGTGTGCATCATAAATTACTTTGTATCCATTTGGAAGAAGAAAAATCACTTCGCTTAAAGGAGTTGGGTACACAATATGCCTGTTTTTATTTATTTACTTGTTTATTTATTTTATGAGAAAACCCTTATTCCTAAATCAACTAAAGGATTGGACCAAATTCAGAATCTCTAAATATTTAATCCGTGCTTGTATTATCCATTAAGTGTAAGGGCTTATTTAATACTGCAATCAAATAAAAAAATAAAAAAAAAAAAACAGCAGATCCTGGCCTGATCTCCTCAGAGAGAGAGATAGCTACTTCCTCCCTGACACCAAACTTAAATCTGCGATATCTCCCTTTTTCGCCATTTACTCGATTAGATTAGTATTGCTTTTCCGTGATTATTCCAATTGATTGTGTTCTCTTTCCATTGTCTATTTCCCTCATCTCTTCCTTCCCCCTTTTTCCCTCTGAAATTTATTGACACATACATCAATTTATTTGTCTCTTGGCACAAGCTCTTAGCAAGTAAACATCTGGGTTAGTGCTTTTCTATCTGGTGCGTATCTCATTTGATGCTTTCTTGCACGATTCACCCTTCTTCCGCGATGACTGATTACGACAGTTGCATTGATCATCGTAGATTTATACGAAAATTATTCTACGTAATACATATTTCAAGCCACTGCAGACCCTCGTTTCTGTTTTTCGTAATTCTTTCCCTCAGTCACAACATGAAAGTTGTGGCATTCATCTTGGAATCGCTTTTAAAAGCTTAGATTCTAGAAAATCATTGCCACGTATTCCTACTCCTACTGGCACTTGTGAATAAAGATTATGCTAATACCAAATTCCGTTTATTTTGATGAAACCTTAACGCAAAACGTGAATAATACTGGAATTATTTTTGCCGTCATTATTCAGAACATGGTTCTTCTTTTTTCCCATCGGTACCTCTAAGCTAAAGGGTCAGGTCGCTTTTGTCATGACATACTTTGTTGCTCATTGCAAAGGCGGATGCTACCGTGAAAAATCCACCGATAGCGGCTTTTTTCGTGGGTATAATTTGCTATGCAAATCTTCTCGTTAATTCTGGGTAACACTTTCATAAAGGACCATATCTTTTGGCTTCTTGTATGTTTAAAGTCCTTACTTTGAGGCGAAGGGTGATGTTCATAGTCAATTTACAAAAGAATGGCTACGTTATTATTATTATTGCTATTATTTTGTTGTAAAGGGTCTACAATAATACAAAGTCTTAAGAGTCGCGATAGAGAGTTTTTCCCTACTAATTGTTATTATTATTATTATTACTTGCAAATTAGGGGGAGGGTTGGAGGAGAGGTTAGGATGAAACCCCATTATAAACCATCTTGGGGGTCCCCACTATAACCCTGCCAAGTTTCATGCCCATCGGACCAGCCGTTTGTCCGTGATTGAATGACAGACGGACGGACAGACATAACGTCCATTATAGTAGGATTATTATTATTATTATTATTATATTATTATTATTATTATTATTATTATTATTATTATTATTATTATTATTAATTAAAGGTCCACAATAATCTTCAGCAGTGGATTATAATGATTTATAAAAGCGCTGCAATATCTGTGCTGGATTCATCTTCAGTCTAATTGAATTAGACTGAAGATGACCCCTAACACTATTGCAGCGCTTTTATAAATCATTACAATACACTACTAAATATTATTGTGGACCTTTAATCATATTCCAGTCCCGACATTGAGAAAATTATTATTATTATTATTTCAGGGATCTTGGGATCGTGCCTATTGTTCCTATGATTATGGGTACAATTTCCACTGACATATCCCATATCCTTCTTATATTATTATTATTATTATTATTATTATTATTATTATTATTATTATTATTATTATTATTATTATTATTATTATTATTATTATTATTATATTCTTTCAAAAGAAAACCCTATTCATATAGAACAAGCCTTTGGTGGCCATTGACTTGAAATTCAAGCTTCAAAGAATATGGTGCTCATTAGGAAGTAAAAGAAGGTAGAGGGAAATACGGGAGGGAGAAATCTCACTTATTAAAAGAAAAAAAAGTTACTATATAGTTAAAAATGTGTTAAAATGCAAGGAGAATGGCATTAGGGTAGCAATGCATTGCATCTTTGTTTAAACTTTTCAAGTTCCATGCATGGAGTATGGCCAGATTTCCTCTTTACCAATATCATGGTTTAATTGGCTTTTTTTATATTATGTTTTAATTGGCTTTTCCAATATGATGTTTTAATTGGCTTTTCCAATATATGTTTTAATTGGCTTTTCACGGTCAATTACTTGCTTTTAATATTATGTTTTAATTGACTTTTCCAATATCATGTTTTAATTGGCTTTTCTAATATCATTTTTTCATTGGCTTTTTTAATATCATGTTTTAATTGGCTTTTCCAATATCATGTTTTCATTGGCTTTTCCAATATCATGTTTTAATTGGCTTTTCCAATATTATGTTTTAATTGGCTTTTCCAATATCATGTTTTAATTGGCTTTTCCAATATCATGTTTTCATTGGCTTTTTCAATATCATGTTTTAATTGGCTTTTTCAATATCATGTTTTAATTGGCTTTTCCAATATCATGTTTTAATTGGCTTTTCGCAGGTAATTATATCACATGGATAGTGATTTACCCACAATGACTAACACCACATACACCATTTGCTTTTATGTCTTAAATCTATTTATGTATTTATTTGTGCACTTATTTATTCATACAAGAGAAGAGATAAACAAAATCATTCTCATTAGCTGAATTATTGTCATACCAAGTCAATCATATGAAGTAATTGATGGGAAATCATTATAAGAGATAAAAAATCAGTAATGGATGATGATCATTATGAGCTTTTAAATTAGCGTGAATTCCTCAACTTTCGATTCTACAAAAACTAAATTAAAAGTTAATTATCCGCAAGGAATACAAGGAATTAATTATCAGATTAAAATTAAAATATGTCTTCATCTCTAGTAATTAAAACTCCAACGATTTCTTGATTATATAAATGAGTCTCTCATTACATTGCAGTGTAATATGATAGCTACTGAAATGCAATGCAAAGAAATGATATCCTTTTGGAGTTTACTGTTACATTTTCAAATAGGAATTATTATATGACCGGATTTTAATCAAAGATGATATGCACGTTGTCTTAAACGTAAATAAACAAAACAAAAAAAACTCAGATTTGCCAAGTACCCTTTCTTATAGAAAACTCCTGAGCAAATAACAGAAGGGTTACAGATTGTCTCTATCTTCTAATATTCCTTGTAAGTTCATTTGTCACTGTTTTCAGAAAAGTCTGCCAATCTGCAAAACATATATTATCTTAATAAGCGTTGGTAACTTGTACTGAAGTCTTTTAACACCTCATAGATGAACTTCTTTTCCCACAGATTAGTTATTTACACTAATTCTATTTTCAAGTGCAGATATTCCACAATTAAGTCATCAAGAAATATCTTTTGTTTTATGAACAGTTAGTAACTCCTGATCGGTAAGGAGAAGAACTAGTCTTTGGGAAACTTACTAACCAGGGTGACATTGTTATTAGTGATATACATATCGTCTAAGAGAGGATGTGACTGTAATTAATATTATTATGAGACAGATTCGCAAATAATAGGAACAGGTAAAAGATTTACATATGATTTTATTCACGTTACTTTAACGTCAAGACAATGAAAATGGAATGGATAACGAAAGACAATATTCAAAAGAAGGTGGCCATCTTGAATATTACAAAAATTTCATAAAAAAGTGTTTCCTAATTCCTTCCTTCCTCCGGGGTGAAAAGCTATTTAACTTCTATAACGAGGTGATTACAAAAGGGTAAAATTGCTAATGAATTATTTAAGGAATACGCCACCACAGGTAATGAGCTTTTCAGACAACTTTGCTCTCTGTGCTATTTACATAGGAGGTCGATAAATCACATGCCATATAAATCACCTGCTTGTCTGGTCGAAAATGAGAACATTTCCACCCGAGTTAGATAACATAATTTCCAATGGTCTAAATTAGGTCGATAAATGGTATCTTATAAGGTTATGACTGATGGATCGAATGAGTTAAAGGGTACACGTATAATCCTACAATAATCAGAGGTCAGTATCAGTGAATTTCAAACGTTGCTTAGTTGAACCAGTTATAAATAGCTAAAAGTTTAATCTTGAAAAGCGTTAAACTTCAGATGCAACAATACAGCGGTAACGGCAACAGTAATAATTATGATAATCTTTAAGTTCTTGAATTTAGAAAGAGAGAGAGAAACTTATTTTCAACAATTTCATTGTTGGATACGAACTTTCATGGTATTCTATACTTTAATAAGGAAGAAACCAGGTTTCTTATTTTCTTTTCTTTCGCATTCAGGCACAAAATGGTAATCACCAATAAGAATATCAACTTTAATAGCTTCGTAACCGTGCCATTTTTTTTTTTTACTTTTTATTATTCTCTTTTTTTTTTTTTTTTTTTTAGATATATCAAGAGTGTATCTTACCCTGAGATTTCGCATTATCTCGTTTTACTTCATTATTTCGATTTCAAATAGTTGTATTATTTAGATATCACTATTTTGTGATATCTAAATCTCTGCTTTGCAGTTAAACATCAGCTTCTCGAAGGACATTCCTCACTAAGCATCTTGCTTTAGAGCCATCAGCTGGAAAATACATGCAAGAACATTCAAGTAAATGCAAATTCATCCCCTCCCCCCCCCCCCCACCCCCCCCACCCCCCCCCCCCCACCCCACCCCACAACAGTCTCCTCCGGACGATATTTTGTCTGGATATGAAATGGGCATTTTAGGAAGCTTAGACTTAAGGAGGAAAATCAGGGAGGGATATTTTGAGGAATGCTTAAAGATTCTTTAAGCATTCCCCCGCAGACATTTACTATCTCCAACGCTTGCAGGAACAGTGCGTCACACAAAGAAGTTTCTCTGCAACGAACCAGACCAGTGAGAAGGAAGGACAAACAGTTGCAAAAGTTGACTTGGGCGAGAGTTAGTGTTGACTCCTCCACTTAATTCTACCCAACGGAAGTCACTGAGGGAAAAGTAATCGAACTCTTGAACTGCCAGATGAACTTCATTAAGTTGCTTTCAAACGACTCTGAAAAAATATGATCTCTCCTCCTCCTCGAAAGTTTGTGTCTTTCAAAGAAGAAGACCTGAGTCGCTCTCGGTTCTGGTAATGGAGGAATTACAGTCTGCCGTATTTTTCGTCCCGTGCTAACGAGCTTTCGGTAAAGTAAATGGTATAAAACAGAATAGACCAAAAACATAGAATTTAGACCAAAGTCCAAGCACTGGTATACCTATGAGGTCATTCTGCGCTAAAACTGAAAAATGACAGTAAAGTAAGTCTTCCTTAGTTTAACCAGACCACTGAGCTTATTAACAGCTCTCCATAAGGCTCGCCCGAAGGATTGGATATTTTTACATGGCTAGGAACCAACTGGTTACCAGCTAGAACGGGACCTACAGTTTATTGTGGGATCCGAAGCCCACTGCATTGAGAAAAACGAATTTCTAATCACCAGAAACAAATTCCTCTGATTCTAAGTTGGCAGAGCTCGGAATGAACTCTGGACTGGCTGAATCGGTAGGCGAGCACGTAAACCACTCATCCAACGAGGAACTGGAAATTGACAGTAAAATATTCTAAATGTGTAACAGGGAGGAAGACCTAGCAGGTGCGCTATGAATCAATCATTAAGAGAGAGTGGGGAAAGTCAGATGGGAGAAAGAGAATATGAACGGAGGTACAGTAATAGGAATGAAAGGGGTTGGGCTCTGTTTGCTTCCTTTTCTATTTTACGACTTTTGCACATATTTTCCTTTGAGAGAATAAGATATTCCTGGTTCATATAACACAAATACACAGAAACACACACACACAATTATATATATATTATATATATATATATATATATATATATATATATATATATATATATATATATATATATATATATATATGTGTGTGTGTGTGTGTGTGTGTGTGTGTGTATTATATATATATAAGTAAATATGTATAGCGTCCAAACCATAAAAAGATTGCAAACAAAATCAATATTTATATTCGAAATTATCTTTCACAATATATGGTGTTGGTTAACATTGTTCCGTGGGAGGACTCTTTGTCTCTTAAATTTTGGCACAGAATGGAGCCAAAAAAAAAAAAAACAAAGAAAAAAAGATAATGAACGAAAAAAGCGTCAATTAAAAGTTGTGAAAAACCGAGGACACCTTTCAGTGCATAAACCTTTATTTCGTCGCAGAAATTCTCATGACAAAAATGGAATTGTTGGCTTATACTTTCTATATTTTCACGACATAAAGTGCTCTAACGAATATGAAAATATGAAAACGAATGTTTTTTCGATGTGATGTCGGACAAATGTTACCTAGAATTTCTATCACATTTATTTGAAGTCGCACAAGTAACGTTTTGTTTCTCCCCCAGTTCTGGTCTGTCCTTCCCCTTGTTCTTTTCAGGTTATCAAACAATACCGCCAAGGTCAAATTTTAAAAAAATATGCTCTGATGAATAATGCATCGACACAAATGTTTAGAATTCAGGTTTCCCCGCTGGACCTTTCGCTTAAAGAGGAAAAAGGAAGTTAACCCTGCACACCCAGTCTTTTCTATTGAATATATATATATATATATATATATATATATATATATATATATATATATATATATATATATATATATATATATATATAATATAATGTGTGTGTGTGTGTCTGTGTGTGTGTGTGTGTGTGTGTTTTTTTATCACATCACCATGATTTATATACAAGCATTTAAGCTACGAATTTCGTTTAATGTGTAATTCGCTCCACCTCGGAAGTAATATATGTATTCATAAGTATACAGAAGATGAATGATAACAGAAGTATACAGAGACAAGCGAATGACAAACAGAACGAGGAATGACACCATAAACCAATGTACGGACAGTACATGATGGTAGTAACGCTACAGAAGGAAAACATAAGAAGGAAACAGAAGGAATGCTAACAGTGGCACAAGATCAGGCCTTAAGAACAGATTTGTTCAAAGAAATATAGATGGAAATGCCAGCTCACCCATATGCAGAAGTAAAATATGACAAACAAGACAATAAAACAAGCGAATGTCCGGCACTTGCACAGAACCAGAACAAAAAAAAGGCATTATTCAGTTGCAAAAACCCTCCACTGGAGCCTGTGCAAGAAACACCAGCTAGTAATAAGTGGTATGAACACCAACATGAGGGAGTGATAGGAAACGATCAGGCAAAGATCCTCTGTGACTATGGTATCAGAACAAATAGGGTGATACGTGCGAATAGACCATCGACATGACGTTGATTGACAAAATCAAGAAGAAAGTATCACTCATTAATGTCGCAATACCACGGGACACCACAGTAGATGAGAAAGAGAGAAAAAAAATGGATAAGTATCGAGACCTGAAAATAGAAATAAGAAGTATATGGGATATGCCATTGGAAATTGTACCCATAATCACAGGAACGCTAGGCACGATTCCAAGACCTATGGAAAGGAGCCTGGTAAAACTAGAGGCTGAAGTAGCCCTAGGACTCATGCAGGAGAGTGTGCGCCTAGAAACAGCGCGCATAGTAAGAAAAGTGATATATTCCTAAGGAGGAGAGATGCAACCAGGACCACACACTATAAAAAAAAAAAAAAAAAAAAACAGTCGAATAGTTTCTAAAGGGGCCGTATAAAAAAAAAGAAAGTTACGAATGATTGCTCTATATTTTCATTCACTAGTAAATTTCACTTTAATCCTGCATATTGATTAGTTGTTTATTTATATATTCAATCATTCCTTTAGTATAATAAACTGGCGTCTTAATTCCCCCTCCATTTTCAACACGAATGGACAAACGTTCCATCCATAACGAATACTTCTTCTCTTATCCTATAGCAGTAGGACGATATCTTCTGCGACATGGGGCAGGAAGAGCACAGCAGATTAACCAGAAGGAAATAATAACAGCCTTTTACTTCGAGGGATTCAAGCTTAATCGGATGCGTGCGTTCTTTCGCCAGAAGTTTGATCAAGTTTTGAGATTTCGATGTTACAAAATTTGTAGAGGTTCTACTAGTTCACACACACACACACGCGCACACACACACACACACACACACACACACACACACACACACACATATATATATATATATATATATATATATATATATATATATATATATATATATAATATATGATCTATATATATATATATAATATAGATATATATATATATATATATATATATATATATATATATATAGATATATATATTAAATATATATATATATATATATATATATATATATAATATATAGGATTATATATTATATTATATATATATATATTACATATAAAAAAAAAAATAATATATATATATATATTAGTATTATATATATATATATAATATAATATAATAATATATATATATATAGTTACAAAGCCAAGTATCTGGTTACCATTCATCAATTATTACCTCACCAAAAGCCAGACACCTGAACCCTCATAACACGTTTAAACGACTGAACACTCTAAAGGCAACAGTGATCCCTTAACACTTACCAGTATCGCAGAAAATCAGACTAAGTTTATCAAAGTAGGTGTGAGGTAATCTTGTAAGTAATTAAATTAATCAAAGGGCATCACTCCATCAACAACTTTAAAAGTTTAAGTATTTCCCTGATTTCAGAAGTCTAAGTACTTCCCTGGTCTAAGTCACTTCAAGTAAATTGAAGGAAAAGCAAATCAATTACCACTCTATGTTTCTACCTAACATCATATAATCATAATTAAATTAAAATATACTGGTTATAAATGAAAATACTTATAAAAATTTTAAATACAAAAATTTATTATTAAACTCAAAATTTATAAGTGAAATTCACAATATCAGGGAAAATTACATTTACTTGAAAACAAAGTAAATATTAATTAATTCTTGAATCAAATTAAGTAAAATCAAAATTAATTTATCACAAAAATTCAAGAAAATTAATTGAATTGAAATTCAAAAGTGGTTAGGCAATAATTGAAAATTTGAAATTAATTCACAAGTGCTAAACAACAACAAAACTTGAAAAGAATTCTAAGTAAATGCATATTAATTCACAAATGTTAAATTTAATTAAATGTGCAATGATTAAGCAATGAAAATAATTAAGTCAATCAAATTGTGAATGTAAATAAAAATATAAAATAAAAAGACACACTTCAATAAGAAAATGACAAGTGCACAAACAGTGAAAAAAAAAAAAATCAGCAATGTGTAAAAGTGTAAATCTTTTTCACTCAAAACATTATAACCAACAGTTTTTACCAAACCTTCATATCCACCTGTTATTAGTTAACCACATTTCCTATCAATTATTAGTTAACCACACTCCCTATCCATTATTAGTTTCAACTAATAGAATATAACACTTTACCTTATTGGTATACCAACTTCTTTCTTCTCTCGCTGCAGCTTGTATATCACACTATCACAAAAACCAGGCGCCGTTACGAAATAATGTTTTGTTTAGATTCCACAAAAAGAAACTAAATAACACTAAATAAACTCTAAGAAATATCAAATATGAAATTCTAAGTTACGATGACCAATTTACGTTACGTTAATATTATCTCAAGTATGTCGAGTGAGAGAGAGAGAGAGAGAGAGAGAGAGCGACGAGAGAGAGATCTGACCGCCTCGAGGTTCTATGATCTAATGAAATCTTCTTCCTTGCGGAACAGGATTGGAGATATGATACAAAACGTTCTTGGCACAAATGCTTCTAGTAGCTTCGAAATCTGACGCAATCTTCATAAAGAAATGTGCAATCTCCACGTGGGACTCGGCATAGACATAGCGTACGAGTCCAATCTGTTAAAAAAAAAGACACGTACTCTACTCGATCGACACTAAGGAGAATTCTTATCACATACGATGACAGATTCTCCAAAACACAAATGAAGATTTGAAGATCGCTTATCAAGACGTGTTGACAGATTAGGAAAGACAAAACGGATCTCACAGACCCTCTAGTCTTACAGTGTTGACATAAAAGTTAAACATTTGTAGTTTCGAACAGACAAAGAAAGTCTCTCTCTTTTTATGTTCTACGTTTAATATATATTCTTTTACAACATGTAATGCGAAATCTGAACACACATTTAAAACATCCTATTCTAAGCTATCTAGGAATCTGAAAAAATGTTACATAATCTACATGACATTTCAAAGAGGGGGGAAACATGCATTTGAAAGTAGCATATATAAATAATCATATAATACTATATATATATATATATATATATAGGGATATCTATATATATACATATATATATATATATATATATATATAGTATATCATAGTCATATAAGACTGATAATATGTCATTGTGACATTTCTAGGAATTTACAGATTCATCATATTTAACTTCCCATAGAGACAGAGTCCGAAGCGACGACCTTAGAAGCTGACATCTCTTTTCTGGGATGGTGTGATACGAAGATGCTTACTTAAGCGGTCAATGTTCATGTAGATGTGTGAGTTTCATGAGGGCTTGTTCAAGGTGCCTTTGAAAACTGGCTGCGACCAGTTTACCGATGAGAATGTGAAATTTTGTACGTGGTACATACTATGTCTATTCTTAATGGCTTGGTTTAGCCCAAAAACCAGGGAGACAGCTATGGGAGAAAAGGCAGAATGCTGGGATAGCTATTTGTTTCAGTGTTAAAGTTCCACCAGGCTGCAATGGCGGTTCTAGTGAGGGGGCCGAGTGTCCTAGGGACCGAGTGTCCTAGTGAGGGGGACTGTATCCTTTTTGGATAAAGAGATAATTGGTGTGATCTATTACCTGATTAAGACATTTAAATACCGGGGGGTTATCTGAGTGGCTTTGGTCTTTGAGACTTGTACTATTTATTTTTCATTACATTGATGTTCTTGTAAGAACTTGAATTATCAACTAATGCTTTATTTTGAATAAACGTATGTATTTTTTAAAATCCAACTCCGATTTGTATGACCTGATGGAATGAAGAGAGAGAGAGAGAGAGAGCTTTTGCTTCCAGTGATCGCTTTGAGAGAGAGAGAGAGAGAGAGAGAGAGAGAGAGGAGAGAAAGAGAGAAAAGATTGAGGGTTACCAGTTCGCCTTATGCAATGGCTATACGCATACCACCATTAAATACCCCGGGGTGGGCGAAGCCCTTCGCTGGTAATAGTTTGAGGTGGCAGCGGATAGGTAACTGCCATTTGAATTCTTTGTGCATCAGTCTGTGTCTTTCTGTTGAAGTCTTAATGGGTTTTCGGTGTCCTTTGAAATACAATGGCACCCTGGCCCTTTCTCTTGTTATTGCCTCTTACGTCCCCACCATTTTGAAGTGATGCTGCCGTTTACCAATGAGAGTAAGAGTTTGTTTCATTTCGCTTAAATCCGTGAGCAGATTCTTGCGAATGGTGAAACATGACGAGTCAGACATGTATGAATAGCCTTTATATATATATATATATATATATATATGATAATATATATATATATATATATATATATATATATATATATATATATATATATATATATAAGGTATATGATATATATAGATAAATATATATATATATATATAATATATATATATATAGAAATATATATATATATATAATATATATATAAAAGCATAGAATACTTCAAATTACTTTCTAATGCTTAAAAACAGGCCACTTCCAGTCCATTATAGTCTGACCTTTTCCACCAAAAACATCGAGCGGAATTATCAACATTCAGTCCTCTCGAGTTGCGGCAGGAACCTCGCTGTTTCTCCATTATTAGTCTAATTTTTAATCTACCAAATCCCTTTAGGTGGTATGATAACATGACCGACACTTTCCATTTGCGCTCCCTGTCACGTTAATACGGTACACACTTACCTTGGAAAGACCTCTTGCAATAACATAATCATGAATATATCGTTCGCTTCCGGCCACTGGGTGTTTATGTGATGAAAATTCCCGCCCAAGGTAGTTTTGTGGGTGCATAACAAGTAGATAAATATTCTTCCCACGAAATAATTGTTTGTATATGAAATATTTTATTTCCTACTGAGGGAGGTTTCAGCACTGTTCTCTCCGCGATAATTATGAAATTCGTTGCCTCCCTGCTTTATCTTTGTGATTTGATAATAGTTTTCTACCTTTCAAGTTCCTATTTTAAATTTATCCTCAGTATCTATAAGCTACGAGATTCCTAACCCAACCTCGTGCTCAGGGATGGGGTATTTATAAATCCTATGTACTACACCTATTAATATAGCATAATCCATGTAGGATTTATTGATTGTAGACACTAAGTAATAACCAATTCCTGGCGGCACATATCCTCCGCGATATTATTTTTTTTTTCAATATTTTTGAGCATTAAGCTACAAATGTCGATTTGCACCCAGTTCGCTCTACCCAGAGAATATCTCTGAAAAGATTTATAAACCCTATTTAAAACAACGATTCGTCACTCAGGAGATCAGAACGCCCGAAAGCGTTTGAAACCAGTATTTTCTTTTCTAATGGACCATAATCCGCTTTACTTTATTTTTTATTAAGCGTTTTTTATTTGCTCGTACGTAGCGGCGAAATGCTTTTGAAGTATTTGAAGTTCCTCGCGGTTTTCGGGAACATACACTTTTGCACGAAGGGCCAATCTCAATCAGCGTATTTTTTCGCAATGTTTATCACCGGTCGATATCGCTCGGCTTCTATTTAGACGGTGTTTCGGAGTCTCGAACTGGAAGAGTAAAGAAGGATCTGGACCAGGTTAATTCTATACTCGCGAACGAAAGCTCTCGGACTTCTCTGCGTGATTGAGAGACTGAGCAGACATGGTGTTTTCTTTCCAACAGAGGCACGATGTATCAGAGGCGAACACGTGAGTCCTCTAGCATTTTCTTGGTTTGCTGTTAAAGAAGACTATTGAAATGGATTTGTCTGTCCGTCCGCAGATCTTGAAAACTACTGAGGCTAGAGGGCTGTAAACTGGTATGTTGATCCTCCACCCTCCAATCATCGAACTTACCAAATTGCAGCCCCCGAGACGTTTTAGTTTTCTTATTCTATCTAAGGTTAAATTTAGCCATAATCGTGGCGTCTGCAAACGATATGACAGGCCACCACCGGACCATGGTTCGCTTCATGGGGAGCGGCTCATACAGCATTGTACAAAAAGAGCACCGAAAGATACATCTATTTCAGTTGCCTTGATTTATACGCTGATCAGAAAAAACAAATCGATTGTGGGCCGAAAAAACGTCGGCGCATGTTTATACTCTGTGTTTATTATTATTATTATTATATTATTATTATTATTATTATTATTATATTATTGTGGACGAGGACAATAGACATCAGTTTTCCTTCCAGAGACTTTCGAAAATAGAGCAGAGATGTTTTAATCAGAGTCTTTATTACCTTCTGACGAACCCAACTTCTTATTCTACTGGCAATAATCCTTGTTTATCTTTCTCATTTACTGACGTGAAATATAGAACCCCAAAGTGAATTCATAGAACGATTTATGATTCACGCTTTTCTACCGGAATTTTGAAGTGTGGATTGGAAACCGACCCTAAGTACTTTCCAGAGTGATTTCCTTTGAGGGTACTTAGAGAGGGCGAAAGGTGCGTTCAGTAGGAATGGCAAGATAAAATAAAATTGAAAAGAGGAGGGCGAAAGGTGCGTCAGTAGGAATGGAACAAAAGATAAAATAAAATTGAGGATGGGCGAAAGGTGCGTTCAGTAGGAATGGCAAAGCTAAAACTTAAATTGAAGGAGGGTGAAAGGTGCGTTCAGTAGGAATGGAAAGCTAAAATGAAATTGAGGAGGGCGAAAGGTGCGTTCAATACGATAAGGAAAGTTAGAATAAAATTGAAGAGGGTGTGAAAAGGTGCGTTCAGTAGGAATGGAAAGCTGAAATGAAACTGAGGAGGGTGAAAATGCGGGGCGTTCACTAAGATAAGTGAATGATTCTTTGGCTGTCGATTTAAAGATATTAGAAGAACTTTTTTTTATACCAAGATTTTCATGCATTTACTTAAACGTCTGGTAAACAAGAGATGTAGGGTAACAAAAATGTAGAAGGGTTATTTAATGGTAACAGTTTTTATAATCTATACATATAAGAACTGTAAAAAGTTTAAGTTATTCTAGAATATATATATATATATATATATATATATATATATATTATATATATATATATATATATATATATATATATATAATATATAGATAATAAATTGATGATAAAGATGGTGCCTGTAACCCATATGTATGGAGACTGCCCATACCTGAAACTGTTAAGTATTCATTGTTGAACAAAATAGGATGTTTGATGTTACCAATAACTCTTCTATCTGCAATGGACGTCAAACAGAAAGGGTTCAAAACATTTGAGATACATGTTTGGGACTCAAGAAAAAGGTATATATATATATATTAGGTTTAATTAACTAAAGATAAACGTAACATATATGTGTGTGTGTGCGTGTGTGTGTATATATCATATATATATATTATATATATATATATATATATATATATATATATATATATAATATATATATATATAAATATATGTATATATATATATATATATATATATATATATATATATATATATATATATATATATATATATTATATACTCCTTGTTCTTCAGTTCCTCAAATGTATGTCAGAATATTTTGAAGACTTCTTTTATTCGTGAGTATTTGGAGTTGATGGTTTATTGGTGAACCTCAATCATAATATGTTTTTCATCAATTGACACTTAAGACAAGAATAATTTCGGTATATCTCCGAAGTCAAGGACATTA
>NC_061093.1:70953858-70958858 GCF_015104395.2 Macrobrachium nipponense
GGAGGAACTCAACGAGAAATACAAAAGTACAAGAGAGGGGACTAAACAACACAATAGAAGATGTAAACAGAGGCTTAAGGCCAAAGCACACAAGATCCAACGGTACATGACAGGAATAAGGGATACCAACAGAACAAACTATTCGGAACCAACCAGAAAAGACTATACAGCCAACTAAGAGGGGAACGACAACCACCCAGAAATTCCTGAAGCCGAACAAGTAAGAGACTCTGGGAAAACATATGGAGCAATCCGGTATCACACAACAAACCATGCAACATGGCTCCAGGAAGTCAAGGAAGAAGAAAGGGACAGGGAGAATAAACAAAGATTCACAGAGATCACGACAGACACAGTCAGACACCAACTAAAGAAAATGCCAAACTGGAAAGCCCAGGTCCCGATGAAGTCCATGGATACTGGCCTCAAAAGCTTCAAGGCCCTACACCCACGAATAGCAGAACAACTCCAGCATTGTATCTTAAATCACCAAGCACCCAAATGGATGACCACAGGAAGAATCATCCTTAGTACAAAAAGGACAAGAGTAAGGGAAATATAGCCAGTAACTACAGGCCTATCACCTGCCTACCATAATGCGGAAGTTACTAACAGGTATCATCAGTGAAAGGCTATACAACTACCTAGAGGAGACAAACACCATCCCCCAGCAACAGAAAGGCTGCAGAAGGAAGTGTAGGGGCACAAAAGACCAGCTCCTGATAGACAAAATGGTAATGAAGAACAGTAGGAGAAGGAAAACACCTAAGCATGGAATGGATAGACTATAAGAAAGCCTTCGACATGATACCACACACATGGCTAATAGAATGCCTGAAAATATATGGGGCAGAGGAAAATACCATCAGCTTCCTCAAAAATACAATGCGCAACTGGAATACAATACTTACAAGCTCTGAATAAGACTAGCAGAGGTTAATATCAGGAGAGGGATCTTCTAGGGCGACTCACTGTCCCCACTACTCTTCGTAGTAGCCATGATTCCCATGACAAAAGTACTACAGAAGATGGATGCCGGGTACCAACTCAGAAAAGAGGCAAACAAAATCAACCATCTGATGTTCATGGACGACATCAGGCTGTATGGTAAGAGCATCAAGGAAATAGATACCCTAATCCAGACTGTAAGGATTGTATCTGGGGACATCAGGATGGAGTTTGGAATAGAAAAATGCGCCTTAGTCAACATACAAAAAGGCAAAGTAACGAGAACTGAAGGGATAAAGCTACCAGATGGGAGCAACATCAAACACATAGATGAGGCAGGATACAAATACCTGGGAATAATGGAAGGAGGAGATATAAAACACCAAGAGATGAAGGACACGATCAGGAAAGAATATATGCAGAGACTCAAAGGCGATACTCAAGTCAAAACTCAACGCCGGAAATATGATAAAAGCCATAAACACAGCATAGATCAGAAAACCAGGAAACAGATGACAATACACAAAGCACTACACCCAAGAGCAAATACGGACAGACTATGCATAACACGAAAGGAAGGAGGGAGAGGACTACTAAGTATAGAGGACTGCATCAACATCGAGAACAGAGCACTGGGGCATATCTGAAACCAGTGAAGACGAGTGGCTAAAGAGTGCATGGAAAGAAGGAATAATAAAAGTAGACGAAGACCCAGAAATATACAGAGACAGGAGAAAGACAGAAAGAACAGAGGACTGGCACAACAAAACCAATGCACGGACAATACATGAGACAGACTAAAGAACTAGCCAGCGATGACAATTGCAATGGCTACAGAGGGAGAGCTAAAGAAGGAAACTGAAGGAATGATAACAGTGGCACAAGATCAGGCCCTAAGAACCAGATATGTTCAAAGTATGATAGACGGAAATAACATCTCTTCCCATAGTAGGAAGTGCAATACGAAAAATGAACCATAAACCACATAGCAAGTGAATGCCCGGCACTTGCACAGAACCAGTACAAAAAGAGGCATGATTCAGTGCAAAAGCCCTCCACTGGAGCCTGTGCAAGAAACATCAGCTACCTTGCAGTAATAAGTGGTATGAGCACCAACCTGAAGGAGCGATAGAAAACGATCAGGCAAAGATCCTCTGGGACTATGGTATCAGAACAGATAGGGTGATACATGCAAACAGACCAGACGTGACGTTGATTGACAAAGTCAAGAAGAAAGTATCACTCATTGATGTCGCAATACCATGGACACCAGAGTTGAAGAGAAAGAGAGGGAAAAAATGGATAAGTATCAAGATCTGAAAAATAGAAATAAGAAGGATATGGGATATGCCAGTGGAAATTGTACCCATAATCATAGGAGCACTAGGCATGGTCCCAAGATCCCTGAAAAGGAATCTAGAAAAACTAGAGGCTGAAGTAGCTCCAGGACTCATGCAGAAGAGTGTGATTCTAGAAACGGCACACATAGTAAGAAAAGTGATGGACTCCTAAGGAGGCAGGATGCAACCCGGAACCCCACACTATAAATACCACCCAGTCGAATTGGAGACTGGGATAGAGCAAAAAAAAAAAAAAAAAAAAAAAAAAAAAAAAAAAAAAAAAAAACAAAAAAAAAAAAAAAAAAAAAAAAAAAAACAATAATAATAATAATAATAATAATAATAATAATAATATAATATGATAATAATATAATAATAATAATAATAATAATAATAATAATATAATAATAATAATAATAATAATAATAATAATATACAATTAATAATGATAATAATAATAATTGGTTTTATTGAAAATAATGGTTATATAAGCGACGTTCATTCAAAATAAAAAACGCCAATGAAATAGTCATTATATTCAATAAACCAATAATAATAATAATAATAATAATAATAATAATAATAAAATAACGTGAGTAGTAGTAGTAGTAGTAGTAGTGGCACTATATGATTTTATTGACATTTTCTCTTTTCCTCTACTAATTCCAGCAGGTTTGCAATAAGATCATTCTTTTCCTCACCTTAAAAATGTAGAATTTACATGGAAAAGTTCTTGTTCAGCGTAATTCATGATTTTGTTGGTCACTAATATACAAGTATATTGTATGCTCAATTTTATTTGTTTTTATTTTACAATGGACATGTTTAGGTTTAAGCAAATTCTGTAATAAGAGCTAATGTTGTGTATAAAGTTTTTTGTTGTTGTTGGTTTTCGGGAAATACTATTAATATGAAGCCTAAACCGAATGCTTGTTAATTACCGTAGTGTTTATACTGCGTAACTGGCACCTATATAAATATAAAAGTTTGAAGACGCTCTCCTAATAGTCATATTCTATTGCTGTTTGATGAATTGCAATTTATCGCAATAGCATGATTAAAGGAGAGCCGAAAAAAACTCAATCCAAAACCTCCAATGCTCTTCACAATTAGCATCTTCATCTCTCTCTCTCTCTCTCTCTCTCTCTCTCTCCACATTCATGTAAGGATAGCTCTCAAAATAAGTGCTAACGCCAGTAATTCCAGATAAAGATAGATGACTGAGCTGCAGGTTTCATTTCTTTTATATTGTCTCTCCTACCCGGATTCCCAGAGGGATATTTGCTCCCAGGCGTTACCAAGGACCCTCTGGTGCCTCCCAGAGAAACCAGATGTTGTTTTGTAAAATGAACCTCTTTGCTGGGCTCAGTTGTCGAGTCCAGGGACCCTGTTTATGCAAGTAGACCTGCTCACGCCTTTCCAGCAAAAGCCTGGAAGAGAGATGGTGCCTGACAGCATTTTGGCCAACGCGTCTCCACCCATTTCAATTGAGTATTTCTTCTTCTTCTTCTTCTTCTTCTTCTTCTTCTTCTTCTTCTTCTTCTTCCCAGCTTCGACCCACTTTTATACGGGGTCGCCATTATGAATGAGTCATCTCCATCGATATCTGTCCTTTGCATCGATCTCGTTAATACCTTTCCATAGCAAATCTTCCCCTACACAATCACGGTTGAGTGTTTGAAGGATGAAATTTTATTTTTGCTCGCATGTAATTTCGTATTACCTTATTTTAGTAGCGTTCTTACGTATTCTTGAATTGTTTGAATGATATTATCAAAAATATTTATTATTATTTATTGTGAAATAAATTTCATTCCATGATTTTAAATTTATTATTGCCTTTATATATATTTAATGTATTATTATTTTGCCTCTAGCCTCTTTTACTATTTATTTAAAAACATTAGAAGGCAAGGGAGTCTAGAGGTTATGTCAATAGATGTCTCTGCTGTCCAGTTTTACTTTATCTTCCAGTTTGAAGATCCTTGGAGAAAAATCAGCAGAATATTTACCTTGAGGAAAACTTGATGGAGGAAAGGCAGTTGTTTCACAACTCTCATTGATAAAAGTGGAGCAGTTATTGGCCATGGACTTATATTAACTGCTCATCTTCATTTTACATAATTTGGCTGTATTTTTTTTTCAATGGAGAATTTTTCAAGGATTATATAACCAGCCATGGAGTGATTTAATTTCTTCGCCCCGCTCTGCGACAACGATTTACTACTACCTTATCAACATCGTGGATTAGTGTCTTTCGCCCTTATGGGAACCGTCATCATTACCCCACTCTTCGGGACAGAAGACTACTTAAGGATATAGCCTCTTAAACTCCATTTTGTAGAGCTGGTCGGAATAGGCTGGGGGGAGTAGATCCTTCCACAACTAAAAACCTTAGTGGATCTATTCTAGTGACATTGGTGCTAGGGTCTTATTTAAACGTTGAAGATCATTATACTTTTTGTAAATAAATGTTAATATTTTTATTATTGTTGTTTATTAGCCCTGTGTGCCATGCCTGCCTTCAGCATTCATTATTTTCGCCATTTGTTGTTATAAGAATGCCTCATGTTGGTGATCGCTTAATTTCGATTCAGAGCACAAGAAACTAAATTCAACAAGAATATGTACAACAGAGTCGAAACTAAAATTAATACCTCGATTGACGAGAGGATTAAGTTTTTGTCACCTTGGCTTTCAATGATGAAAGAA
>NC_061093.1:70966358-70968858 GCF_015104395.2 Macrobrachium nipponense
TAGATTTACATACAAGGATACTGAGCGTTCGATTTTCATTTGAATACTATGCTTAGTGTAGTACTTACGAGGTTATGCCTTAGTATGAAAAGCATGTTACATCAATACTTCTTATAACACATTTAATAATCGTATTTCTACAAGGTTATTATCATATGAAGATGTAAGAGAGACAGAGAGAGCAGAGAGAGAGAGAGAGAGAGAGAAAGCTCAGGCAGACTAGATCATGAGCTAGGTTTTCGTTCTTACATCTTGCGCTCGCTTTGTTTGTCTCTTTTACTTATTACCATCCCAGACTGAGGATAACACATCATATATCTATATATATATATATATATATATATATATATATATATATATATATATATATATATATATATATATATATGTTCCCCAGGCTAAAGAGAACCTTCATCTATCATGGCTTGCGCTACCCTCTTGTATAAAAGATAATGATTTCTTTGCCAGAATCTAAAACTGTGCTCCGTAGGGGGTTAGTGCTTCAGTGCACCTCATTCGTGCAATGTAGGCATTACTTAAGGTTCCTTGCAGCGTCCCTTTGGCCCCTAGCTGCAACTACTTTCATTCCTTTTACTGTACGTCCGTTCATATTCCCTTCCTTCCATCTGAAACTGTCCACCCTCTCCTAACAATTGTTGATAAGTCAATCGCATGACTTGAAACGCTCAGTCTCTCTCGAGAGCTCACTACGCAGGATATAAGTTCCACCTCTCCCGAGTTATAGGTCTCTCAAAAGTATCCCTCAGGAGAGGTGGAAACATATGTTCTGCCTATGTGAACTCTCTCGAGAGAATGAGAGTTTCCGCCAGCTCTGTGATGGCTTATTAACAGCATTTCAAACCTTTTACTATTTCCGTTTCAGCACTGAATGGCCTTAGTTGCCCAGTGCTTGGCATAAGCTAAAAATCTACATAACTGAAATCAAATCAAAATGTAACTGTGTCTTGCGTTTCAAAGGTTAATGATTTCAAAGGCACGTTGCGTTGCTTTGCATCCAGAAGTACTCTGTTGTTTTGCAAAAACAGTAGCAGAGTATTTGCATCCCTCTCGAGGTTTTGATTCCAGTTCATTTCTCACGGGAGGGATCAAGCGAGCAAATCCTTTGAAAAAGCTTCGATATAACCGGGACGAATGGGGTCGGATTGGAGAAAGATTAGGTCAAGCGATGTAAATAATGATTTATGAGTTGAGTCCTGAGTAAAAGATATGAGATATCTATCATTTCTCTTTTACAGCTGTCGTGAATTTGAGTTTCCTTGCGAAGAGGAAAGTATTCCAAGTTTTTTTTTTCTTTTTTTTCTTTTTTTTATTAATTTATTGTTTACTCGCGTGTCTGTCTTTTTTCACAATGCGCATTTGTCCCTATTTAGAGTGAGGTTGGTATCCTTATGCTCTGCTCCAGTTATTGCTCCTCAACCATTCCAAGTGGCCCAATTTCAGTCTCTCAATTGTTGAACTTCCGAAAGTGGATCTGTGCTATAGTAGATTCACATCACCGGTGCATCTGATGTCTATAGGCCAGTCCTTTACGACGCTCCTGATTGGCTGTTGATAAGCCAGTCACAGGGCTGGAAACTCTCAGTCTCTATAGTTCACAGGAGGTAAGATGTATGCTCCACCTCTCCTGAGGGGTACGTCTTTCAAAAGCATCCCTCAGGAGAGGTGGGACATAGTCCTGCCTATGTGAACTCTCTCGAGAGAACGAGAGTTTCCAGCCCTGTCATTGGCTTATCAGCAGCCAACCAGGAGCGTCGTATGAGACTGGCCTAGACATCAGATGCACGGCTGATGTTAATCTACTATAGGCTTGACAGTCTCAAATCTCAAATCCTCAAAGGAATCAAGATCGGAAGGGGAGACCCAGATAGATTCAAAGGCTGTGAAATTCCTGTGCACACAACTACTGAGACGAATTAACAATTATTCTACGCATAAGAAGAGTAATTAAGACTCAAACTTGAAATATTTCGAACTCTTCGATAGCATTGCAGCCTCTCTGGATCCATTCCATTGACATCCACTGCTGATGTTTCCATGTCTCTTCCGGAGGGATAATATCCCTGAGGGTTTGTCCCTGTAAAGATGTTTCGAAGTCTGTCTTTTCATCGGCGTTTCTGAACTTAAAACTCTGAAATTTTATGTCTCAGGTTTTGTTTCCGTTCCGTCTGTCCCTTTTGTTTTCGTCATCTGTGAATCTGTTGTTTCATTGCAAGTCTGTGTCCATGAATGGTAACAAAGACAATGGTCGTTAACGATAATAATACCACATTCATTATAAAGACGGAAATCTACTACTACTACTACTACTACTTTCTGGAATCCACAAAAAAAAAAAACGGAAATATTTTCAGCAGAGTTAAGGCATGCTCGCTCCATTTTCATTTCATATTTAATCACGTTCTAATTTCCTCAGAAGAGCGAAAGTCGTCATCCTATTATCCGTTTTCTCAAATTAAAAATGCTTGAAGGGGTTCTTCTT
>NC_061093.1:70973858-70976358 GCF_015104395.2 Macrobrachium nipponense
TATATATATATATATACATATATATATATATATATATATATAAATATATATATATATATATATATATATATATATATATATATATATATATATATATATATATATATATATGATATATATATATATATATAAATATACAATATATGCATGGTGTGTGTTTGCGTGTACTATAAATTACATTGTTACCATTTGGAAAAAGAAAAATTACTTCTCTTGAAGGAGTGGGGTACGCAATATGCCTGTTTTTCTTTATGTATTTGTTTATTTATTTTATGAGACCAATCTTATTCCTTTATCGTGATTCTTATGTCAACTAAAGGTGGAGCAAATTCAGAATCTCTAAATACGTAATCCGTGCTTGTATATCATAAGTGTAGGAGCTTATTTAATATTGCTATCAAAAAAAAAGATCCTGGTCTGATCTCCCCAGAGAGAGAGAGAGAGCTACTTCCTCCCTGACAACCAACTTAAATCTTCGATATATCCCTTTTTAGCCATTTACTCTAGAGGGGATTAGTATTGCTTTCCGTGATTATTCCAATTGATTGTGTTCTCTTTCCATTGTCTATTCCCTCATCTCTTCCTTCCCCTCTTTTTCCCTCTGAAATTTATTGGACACATATATCAATTTATTTGTCTCTTGCACAAGCTCTTTGCAAGTAAGCATCCGGGTTTCTGCTTTCCTATCTGGTGCGTATCTCATTTGATGCTTTGTTGCACGATTCACCCTTCATCCACGGATGACTGATTACGACAGTGCATTGATCATCGTAGATTTATACAAAAATTATTCTACGTAGTACATATGTCAAGCCACTGCAGACTTCCTGTTCTGTTTTCCGTAATTCTTTCCCTCAGTCACAAAATGAAAGTTGTGGCATTCATCTTGGCATCGCTTAAAAAGCTTAGTTAGATTCAAGAAAATCATTGCCACGTATTCCTACTCCTACTTGCACTTGTGAATATAGTTATGCTAATATCAAATTTCGTTTATTTTTGATGAAACCTTAACGCAAAACGTGAATAATACTGGAATTCTTTTTGCCGTCATTATTCCCATCGCTACCTCCAAGCTAAAGGTCATGTTGCTTTCGTCATGACAAACTTTGTTGCTCATCGCAAATGCAGATGCTGACGATCCTAATAACACGATAGTGAAAGAAAGCTACCTATGGCGGCTTTTTTGTGGACATAATTTGCTATGCAAAAAACTTCTTGTTAATTCGGGGTAACACTTTTATAAAAGACCATATACTTTTATGACCATATCCGTCGGCTTCCTGTATATTTAAATTCCTTACTTTGAAGCGAAGGGTGATGTCCATAGTGAATTTTCAAAAGAATGGCTACCCTATTATTCTTATAGCAAATTAGGGGGAGGGTTAGGGTGGGGTGTTAGGATAAAACCCCATTATAAACCATCTTGGGGGTCCCCACTATAACCTTGCGAAGTTTCATGCCCATCGGACCAGCCGTTTGGGCGTGATGAATGACAGACGGACGGACCACACATACGCCCATTATAGTAGGATTATTATTATTATTATTATTATTATTTTTTTTTTTTTTTTTTTTTTTTTTTTGCTCTATCACAGTCCTCCAATTCGATGGGTGGTATTTATAGTGTAGGGTTCCGGGTTGCATCCTGCCTCCTTAGGAGTCCATCACTTTTCTTACTATGTGTGCGTAGGATCACACTCTTCGCATGAGGCCGGAGTACTTCAGCCTCTAGTTTTTCCAGATTCCATTTTCAGGGATCTGGGGTTATCGTGCCTAGTTGCTCCTATGATTATGGGTACGATTCCACTGCATATCCCATATCCTTCTTATTTCTATTTTCAGATCTTGATACTTATCCCTTTTTTCCCTCTCTTTCTCTTCAATCTGGTGTCCCATGGTATTGCGACATCAATGAGTGATACTTTCTTCTTGACTTTGTCAATCAACGTCACGTCTGGTCTGTTTGCACGTATCACCCTATCCGTTCTGATACCATAGTCCCAGAGGATCTTTGCCTGATCGTTTTCTATCACTCCTTCAGGTTGGTGCTCGTACCACTTATTACTGCAAGGTAGCTGATGTTATTATTATTATTATTATTATTATTATATTATTATTATTATTGATAAAAGATCCACAATAACATTCAGCATTGGATTATAATGATTTATAAAAGCGCTGCAAATCTGTGCTGGATTCATCTTCAGTCTAATTGAATTAGACTGAAGATGAACCCTAACGCTATTGCAGCGCTTTTATAAATCATTACAATGCACTACTAAATATTATTGTGGACCTTTAATCATATTCCAGTCCCGACATTGAGAAAATTATTATATTATTTAATTTCAGGGATCCTGGTATCGTGCCTATTGTTCCTATGATTATGGGTACAATTTCACTGACATATCCCATATCCTTCATTTTATTATTATTATTATTATTATTATTATTATTATTTATTATTATTATTATTATATTATTATTATTATTTATTATT
>NC_061093.1:70981358-70996402 GCF_015104395.2 Macrobrachium nipponense
AAAGAGCCTCGGCAAACAAGTCTTCCTTCTGAAGGAAGAGTAAACACAAAGGAGGGAAATATAAACAGAAGAAAAATGTGAGGTATGAAAAGCTACAATACCAGAAATGATAAGAAAGAAAACAACCGCTCCTGATATCCTATTCATGGAGAATCAAGCTCAAATATTTCGAAATCACCAGGAAAAATAGTTTGAGATCTTGAAGAACATACTCGTATGTCCTCACGATCGCCCAAGGATTCACTTAGTTAAATCTTGATAAACCTGAAAGTATTTGTAACCATAGAATTAATTGTAAGATATTTCTTGCTCACTTTCAATGTATCGGTATAGTCTGCAACGAAATTGCTGTGTTCCGTATTGAATTAATACACACTCACACAGACATAGACACACACGCACACACACACACACACACACACACACACACTATATATATATATATATATATATATATATATTATACGAGCTACAATTGTCCTTTAATATCTAATTCGCTCTACCTCGGAATAATATATTTTCATATATGCTTAACCGAAGGGAATTTTTCTCGATAATAGATTTGCCGGGACCAGGGCGCGAAACCTATGGATCCTTTTGAAACCCCAGGAACGTCAGTGAAGCTTTATTCTACTACACCACCGCGAGAGGCTACAAAGTTCATGTCGCCTCTCACCCACCCTCATATACCTTTCGCGCGCAGGTAATTAGTTTGGTTTTGGAGGCAACATCAACCCACCTCGACTCCGGTAGTGTTTGTAGTGCTTTTGACAGCACGTAGCCAATCTATAAAGTCATATCACATTTCCGTGATTCATATACAATATATCGAGCTACAATGTCCTTTAATATCTAATTCGCTCTACCTCGGAATTAATATATTTCATATATGCTAACCGAAGGGGTTTTTAATTTTTTCTCGTAATAGATTTGCCTGGACCAGGGCGCGAACCTATGGATCCTTTCAAACCCAGGAACGTCAGTGAAGCTTTATCTACTACACCACGCGAGAGGCTACAAAAGTTCATGTCGCCTCTCACCCTCATACCTTTCACGCGCAGGTAATTAGTGGTTTGGAGACAACATCAACCCACCTCGACTCCGGTAGTGTTTTGTAGTGCTTTGACAGCAACGTAGCCAATCTATAAGTCATATCACATTTCCGTGATTCATATACATATATCGAGCTACAATGTCCTTAATATCTAATTCGCTCTACCTCGGAATTAAGTATATTTATATATGCTTAACCGAAGGGGAATTTTTTCTTCGATAATAGATTTGCCGGGACCAGGGCGCGAACCTATGGATCCTTTTCAAACCCCAGGAACGTCAGTGAAGCTTTATCTACTACACCACCGCGAGAGGGGCTACAAAGTTCATGTCGCTCTCACCCTCATATACCTTGCGCGCAGGTAAATTAGGGTTTGGTTTGGAGACAACATCAACCCACCTCGACTCCGTAGTAGTGATTGTAGTGCTTTTGACAGCACGTAGCCAATCTATAAGTCATATTCACATTTCCGTGATTCATATACATATATCGAGCAACAATGTCCTTTAATATCTAATTCGCTCTACCTCGGAATTAATATATTTTCATATATGCTTAACCGAAGGGGAATTTTTTCTCGATAATAGATTTGCCTGGACCAGGGCGCGAACCTATGGATCCTTTGAAACCCAGGAACGTCAGTGAAGCTTATCTACTACACCACGCGAGAGCTACAAAGTTCAATGTCGCCTCTCACCCTCATATACCTTTCGCGCGCAGGTAATTAGTGGTTTGGAGACAACATCAACCCACCTCGACTCCGGTAGTGTTTGTAGTGCTTTTTGACAGCACGTAGCCAATCTATAAGTCATATCACATTTCCGTGATTCATAATACATATATCGAGCTACAATGTCCTTTAATATCTAATTCGCTCTACCTCGGAATTAATATATTTTCATATATGCTTAACCGAAGGGGAATTTTTTCTCGATAATAGATTTGCCTGGACCAGGGCGCGAACCTATGGATCCTTTCAAACCCAGGAAACGTCAGTGAAGCTTTATCTACTACACCACCGCAAGAGGCTACAAAGTTCATGTCGCCTCTCACCCTCATATACCTTTCGCGCGCAGGTAATTAGTGGTTTGGAGACAACATCAAACCCACCTCGACTCCGGTAGTGTTTGTAGTGCTTTTGACAGCACGTAGCCAATCTATAAGTCATATCACATTTCCGTGATTCTATACATATATCGAGCCTACAATGTCCTTTAATGTTCTAATTCGCTCTACCTCGGAATTAATATATTTTCACAATATGCTTAACCGAAGGGGAATTTTTTCTCCCCGATAATGGATTTTGCCTGGACCAGGGCGCGACCTATGGATCCTTCAAACCAGGAACGTCAGTGAAGCTTTATATACTACACAACCGCGAGAGGATACAAAGTTCATGTCGCCTCTTCACCCTCATCATACCTTTCGCGCGACAGGTAATAGTGGTTTGGAGACAACATCAAACCCACCTCGACTCCGTAGTGTTTGTAGTGCTTTGACAGCCACGTAGCCAATCTATAAGTCATATCACTTTCCGTGATTCATATACATATAATCGAGCTACAATGTCCTTTTAATATCTAATTCGCTCTTACCTCGGAATTAATATATTTCCATATATGCTTAACAGAAAGGGGAATTTTTTCTCGATAATAGATTTGCCTGGGGACCAGGGCGCGAACCTATGGATCCTTTGAAACCCAGGAACGGTCAGTGAAAGCTTATCTACCTACACCACCGCGAGAGGGCTAGGGCAAAGTTCAATGTCGCCTCTAACACCCTCATATACCTTTCGCGCGCAGGTAATAGTGGTTTTTGGAGACAACATCAACCCAACCTCGACTCCGGTAGTGTTTGTAGTGCTTTTGTTACAGCACGTAGCCAATCTATAAGTCATATCACATTTCCGTGATTCATATATAATATCGAGCTACAATGTCCTTTAATATCTAATTCGCTCTACATCGGAATTAATATATTTTCATATATGCTTAACCGAAGGGAATTTTTTTCTCGATAATGATTTGCCTGGACCAGGGCGCGAACCTATGGGATCCTTTGGAACCCAGGAAACGTCAGTGAACAAAGCTTTTATCTACTACACCACCGCGAGAGGCTTACAAAGTTCATGTCGCCTCTCACCTCATATACCTTTCGCGCGCAGGTTTAATTAGTTTGGTTTTGGAGACATCAACCCACCTCGACTCCGGTAGGTTTTGTACAGTGCTTTTGACAGCACGTAGCCAATCTATAAGACCATATCACATTTCCGTGATTCATATACATATATCGAGCTACAAGTCCTTTAATGGTCTAATTCGCTTACCTCTGGAATTAATATATTTTCATATATGCTTAACCGAAGGGGAATTTTTTCTCGATAATGGATTTGCCATGGACCAGGGCGCGAACCTATGGGATCCTTTCAAACCCAAGGAACGTCAGTGAAGCTTTATCTACTACACAACGCGAGAGGATACAAAGTTCATGTCTCCTCACCCTCATATACCTTTCGCGCGCAGTTAATTAGTGGTTGGAGACAACATCAACCCACCTCGACTCCGGTAGTGTTTGTAGTGCTTTTGACAGCACGTAGCCAATCTATAAAGTCATATCACATTTCCGTGATTCATATACATATATCGAGCTACAATGTCCTTTAATATCTAATTCGCTCTACTCGGAATTAATATATTTTTTGATCCATATGCTTAACAGAAGGGGAATTTTTTTCTCGATAATAGATTTGCCTGGACCAGGGCGCGAACCTATGGATCCTTTCAAACCCAGGAAACGTCAGTGAAGCTTTATCTACTACACCCTGCGAGAGGGCTACAAAGTTCATGTGCTTAAAAAAACACACAGTAGATGCACGTGACTTCATAAAATAAGCGAATCCCACAGGAAAATGATAGTCAGAAATTCCAAGCGACAGTCAAGGAGCTCCTGATAATGTTGTTAGTGAAGACAAAAGCGCTTTGATTTCTGACTATCATTTTCCTGTGGGTTTCGCTTATATATATATATATATATATATATATATATATCTATATATATATATATATATATATATATATATATATATATATATATATATATATATATATATATATATATATATATATATATATATATATATATATATATATATGACTCCGACCTGGGTCGCGTGGGATTCTTAAGTTACTGTGGGTCATGCAGAAATCAAACGCTCAGTGATTAATTTAAACAACGGTCTTATATTCTAATGAATTTACACAAGGGCCTCAGTGAAATGAAACTTTTTAATATCTATAGTACCGTGAGGTTGAGACCGAACGGAAAACGACAGAGGACAACGAGGGGATCGATGCTTCCCCACCTCTTGACCGACGCTTGACTGCCCCGAAAAGGGCCATCCTGGCATTCCCTCTCTCTATATACCACCCCCAAACACCCTCGATATGTTCCTTCTAGGATCTGATTGGTTGCGGCACCTTGCCTTAGGTCTATGGACCAATGATTTAAGACATAGGTGACGCTAAGGAAGCAACAAACTTTTGGGGGATGTTGGGGGAGGTGACGCTTTTTAAATTTGAGAGAGAAGTGACCGTTGACCTACATGGCGTCTTGTGAGACGTTCCGAGATTCTTGGGGAGATTCGTTATAAGCCCTCTAGAATGGTTTATCACTCCCTCCCCAAGTTCCTTTGCGTCCTCGCAAAGTTGTAGTCTCTGCCTTGTCCATCTCGAGTCTCTTTTCCTCAAGGTACTGATTTATCTAAATTCAAATTAACTATCTTAAAGGGGGCCGGCCATTTGACGTGTGTACGAACCAAAGGTTACAAGTAAATTGAACACGTCTTACAACAACATAAGAACTTTAAAAAAAACAAAAAAAAATTAGGAACAATCACTCTTTCCTGGAACAGATCAAAACCAAAAAAAAAAAGAAATCATTCAATAAGTTCAGGTTCATAATCAAAACAAAATGGTGAAAACAAAAAGACAGAAAATTTTACACATTCAGCCACTGCCCTTGGCAATCAAGACACATGGCATCCATTTTTAATGTACATTGTATCACGTTAATCTATTAAATTTCTTCAAAATAACAAAAACATAATTTAAACATACACAGAACAAAATAATGCAATGGAATTTTACGAAAATAAAGAATCCTCCTGGGAACGTCAATGTACATTTACTACTATCACATAAAAAAAATAAAAATAATAAACTAAAGAACCATAGAAATAAATATGGAAATTCAGGCCACAAACAACAAAAATCATCATCTGTGAAAATCAAAAAAAAACTTTACAAGCATTAGTAATTTATTGAAAGATGAAAATAGATGGAATCGGTGTTGCGACAAAATTTAACACAAATAAAAACAACAAATCAAATAATAAAATAACGTACATAAGCAACAGGACATCAAAACTAAACAAAAATTACACATAAGAATATGATCCACAGGTAATAACATTTGTTCTGAAAATAATTTGGACAAGTTATATCAAACAACATAAATTCGTGACACATTTCAATCTGATCGAGATAACAAGAAAAAAAAAAAAAATAAAATAAAAATAAAAAAAATAAACAAACTGGTAGATTCTGAATCCTAGGCAACGAACGTGGTTGGCATTTACAGACTCTGTTCACTGACCCCTTTCATTTATTTATTTTGCAACAGCATTTACGTATGACATAGGCTCGGGAGCTCGGTCTTGTGCTCTCGGTGGGGCGCCCACTTGCGCCGGTCCTGGCTCGCTCCCAGGTTACCCGCCACCTTGGTATTGGGGGTACTGATATTGGGGTAAAAAACTACGCTGTCCTCGAGCACTGGACGTAAGTGCGACAGGTGGTGCTCGCTCACAGCCCCTGTGCGAATATGCTGAATCACAGCAGAGGAGTGTTTGATCTTCCTTCACACGATACGGTCCCATATATGACGTTCGAGCTTGTGTTTCGACAGTTGCATTTCTTCAAGTAGATTCGATCTCCAACCTGTATTGGGGAATCGTGAGCTCGGAACCGTCTGTCGTACCGCAAGCGGTACTTTTCGTTTGCCCTCAACAGCAGACGTTGCGTAGCTTGGAACACACGTCGGGTCACGTTACAAAACCACACCCGGTACCGTTCCACCGTATAAAGGGGCATCTGTTAGAGGGTCCAAGACCACCGAATACGGCAGTCGGATGTCTTTGTCCATACATCAAAAAGAAGGGTGTGTCCCTAATCGAGCTGTTCTATGCGGCATTAATAGCCATCTCAGCCGTCTGCAACAGAGACGGCCAGGAAGTCGGATTATCCCCGATGAGATATTTTTAAGATGTGACTACCTCTCTGTTGTGAGACTCAACGAGTCCGTTAGCAGACGGCCGATAAGCCGCGATGGTAAGTGATCTACTTGTAAGAGGGCCGTAAACTCGCGGAATTAGTTCATTACGAACTCACGGCCGTTGTCCGACACTACTATTCTGGGACACCCGAATTCGATTTACTAGGGAATGCAACGCTTTAGCCACTTCCTTTGCCGATTGTCTATCATTGCGCACACATGTGTGAAACGCGTGAACGCGTCCACAAATACACAAATATATCTAGGTTGTCCTTGCACTGAAGGTAGTGGTCCTACCACATCCATATGCACTCTATCCCACTTCACCGGCACCACAGGCCATAATCGGGCCTCGAATCACCGTTCTGTGCTTTTTCATCATGTTGCATACATGACAATTACTTACAAATCTAGTTATGTCCCTACGCATGCCAACCCAAAAGAAATGTTCACGGGCTCTTCTAAGAGACTTCTATACCTACATGCCCAGCATAAGGGCTGACATGAATCATGTGATGGCTCTCTATACTAAGGCTCGAGGAAGAACAACACACACAAGACGTCTTCCTCAATGAAGAACGCCCGATCTTTTGGACAGATGCACAGAACTCGGGAATTCGTTGCTCTCACCTTTCACACAAGCCTTGATCTAACTAATCCAAGCTTCAGACACCTGACTTTCAACCAATTCTCGCACACTCCAACCACAAAAAATCAACCACACTTTCATTCTCCAGGCATTTATTCTGGAATCCCCCAACCCCCCGGACGGAGTTCCACTGCATTTGACCCGCTACCGCCTTGGGCATTCTCATCCACCTGAGAGTGCTTGCGAGATTCCCGTTTCCTGCGCGTCGCGTTTACGTTGTTTGACTGTCATTGTTCGGAACTGTCGGAACGTTGCTGGCACTATCGCCTGCAGTGCCTGCGCCACCAACGTCATGAGGTTCTTTTGTCGTTCTTCCTTGCGCCTTGCGGCACGAGTTGTTACTCTTATGATGTTCCTGGAGAGAGCATCAGCCACCCTATACTTTTCCCTGGGATATGTTCAATCTTTATGATGTCAAACTCTAAAATTCGCTCGATCCATCGAGCTTGGCGATTTGTAATCTCGCTCTTCTTCAACAGATATGTTAATGGTTGATGATCTGTGAAAATCTTTATTTTGTGTCCCAGCAAAAATAACGGTGTCTCTCCAGCAACCATAAGACCGCCAAAGCCTCTCGATCGAAGGTACTATAATTTTTCTCTGCCCTCTTAATGCGCGTGATGCAAAACAAACTGGTCTTTCATTACCTTCATCGTCAATCTGGGAGATTACTCCTCCTATCGCAATATCACTTGCGTCTGTGGTCACAAAAAAAGGGTGATCGAACCTCGGATAAGCCAAGAGTTCGTCGCTCATTAGTGCATCTTTTAATTCTGAAAGCTGCTTCTCTTTTCTCACCCTATTGGAAATCAGGTTGCTTCCTTAATGCGTCTAACGGTCTCGCTATCTGTCCGAAGTTCCTAATGAACTTGCGATAGTAACCCAGCGAGTCGAGGAAGCTGGCTACATCTTTCGCATGTTTTGGTCGTGGGAATTCTTTAATTGCTACAACTTTATCGGCACAGGCTTAAGGCCTTCAGATGTTACTAGGTGACCCAAAAATTCTACTTCGGCCTGGAAAAACTTACATTTTTCTAAATTTATTTTCATACCATGACGCCTTAATGCTTCCAAAACTTGTATCAGGTTACCTTTATGCTCCTCTACAGTAGCACCAACTACTAATGATATCATCTAAATACACAAAAACCCCAAGGCCAATTAGAAGCTAACACGACATCATTACTCGTGAAAAATGAGCAGGGGCGTTCTTTAATCCACGGGAAGGAAATTATATTTCATATAGCTGATTATTCGCTATACCGTTTTCTCTTTCTCTCATTATCAAGGGGTAAAAATTTGATATAGCCCAGACTTAAGATCCAATGTGGTGATTTACTCCCTACTTTAAAGGGGCAAAAGTTTCCTTCGAATCCAAAGGAAGGGCAAATTGGGTAGGCGTTGTCCTTGGTAATGCATCAATCGTCTATAATCAACACACAGCCTGAGAGAGCCTTCTTTTTTTCTTACTTAAAACGATCGGAGAAGCCCAGGGAGACTCACTTTCCCGAAATTATTTCCCTGATACCAGCATTCTGTTTTTATCTTTTCCCCATTACTAGTTCATGACAGGCAGGTTGTTCTGTAAGGGGCTATTTCGGATAGATGATCTCCTGTTTCCTATTTTAAAAGGTAACTTATTATTTCTCCCTGAGGCTCTTCTCCTATGCCATCGCTTGATATTCCCTTTATTTCTCCTCGCAAAGATAATTCAAAGGGTTTTAACAGCTGTTTCAATCATTTTCTAAGCCGAGTTTCGCCGTGACCTTGACTCTGGGTAGTCAAGGCCGACACTGCGTTATTGGCTTCTACAAGGGAACACACTTCCAATTCACATAGAGACTGCGTTACTTAATTCTAATCTACTACTACTCACATTTACAAAAGGGACAGTTGCCTTGCCATCAACGATGGTAGCGACACCAGGCAACCAAAATAAAGTCTGCCCACTTCTATGGGGATTTTATATACACCAACAAACGTTCTCTTGTAGTTTCCTGCCGGGACCGAGGGGAAGGGAAGTAGAGATAGGCAGGTGGGATCACCTCCCCCACCTCAGGGCTAGCGGGCACCACTCCCGTATCCCCCTTGGCGGCCAGGGCAATTCGGACAACTCTTTTGTTTCCCCCAGTATGGAGACCCATTGGAAACTGTCCCTCTCCTACTGGCACCGCCACTTTCACCTCTCCTACCCCTACCCCAAGGAGAAGCACTCGGTGCTTGCTCACGAACCCGATTCCCAGTATAATGGGAAAGCCAGGGAGGTGGGTGGTAGGCACCACATAGAATTTGTGAAGTGAAACATTCGTCCACAGAGGGAGATAGTTTGCTGTACTGTTCTCTCCAACACGATGGTATGCCCACTGGCACTGTGCAACGTTAGATACCCTTTCGATGCCGAAATGGCGCCCGTCACTAAGTGTTCCTCGATCAAAGAGACACATGCCCCACTATCTAATAATGCGTTGTGGTTTTCCGTGCCTATTTCCCACTTCTAGAATAGGTACAGCTCCATCTCCATCCTCGTGAGAGGGAGGGCGGAGGGAGACGGGCGTCCAGCCTCTGCTACCGAGCACTCACCCCGGGGCCAGGGGGAGCACCACGGGGGGGCGGGGGTAGGTCCCTTCTTACTTGCTGGCTAGGAGGTGGCATCGCTCCGACTGGGCCCTCTGTCGTTCCTCTGGTCGCGGCGGCCGCTGGCCCTTGGAGTGCCGGAGGGGGATTGTTCGTCGGCACTCGCTTTCCTCCCCTTCCTCGCGGCCTTCCCTTCCTCTTGAGGGAGGGGGGCCCGCGATTTGGTGCGACGCCATTTTTTTGTACACTGGCTGACCAGGTGATCAGCTGCACCGCACCCATAACAACCCCACTGTCCAAAGAAGGGGCATTGGGCGCGCCAGTGACCCCTACTCCCGCACTGCCAGCAGCGCCCCTGGTCGTATCCACGCTCCCCTCCCTGGGCTCCCCTCTGACGCTTGGCACTAGGGCCAGCCCTGGAGTTGGATGAGGCGGGTAGGGCGCGTCTTCCTGTACCAGGACGGGCGGCGGCAGCTACGAAAGGGCGGGGAGCAGCCCCACTTCCTTCTTGTTCCTGCCGTGTGGTATCCACTAGCGATTGTATGGCCTGGGATAGCATCTTCTAACGGCGCTTGTAGTCCTGCGTTTCCGTAGAGGATACCGATCACACCTGAGGGGAGGGCCTTCTCCAATATATGCCTGCAGAAGGCATCTTTATCGTCTTCCGATCGAGCCAGTTCAGGTGCCAGACTATCATAGTCCTGTGACAGTCGGTCGACAAAAAGAGGACCACAGTCTCCCCCACCCCTCTCGTGGGGTGGTAGGCTGCCCATAACCTTCTTCGGTTCACTTTCCCAGGAGGCCAAAACGGCGGATCATTTTCTTTTTGAAATCGGTCCAATCTCCGAAAGAGCCATATTTCCCACCTACCATCCTACGCTGAGCGTCCCCGGTAATTTTCTGTTTGGCAAGCAATACTCTTTCCTCGTCCGTCCACCTCCGTAGCGAATTCCACATACGTTAAAAGGCCTCTACGGAGAGGAAACCTTCTTTTGGGCCACGAACCGTCGAATTCCGGCACGTACCCTCCAAGGACTGGTAATTCTCTTACAGGACCTGGTCTTTTATCTGCGTCCGGAGGCGGAGGCGGAGGCGGTAACATACGTTCCGACGATGTGGTCCCATTGGTTACAACTTTCATCATTACTATTCGTGTTTCCCGACGGTCCACTACACGGTCTGCTACTGTCCGAAGTCCCTCGCGTTCGTCTTGGTTTTCCCCCCACGCTGTCTCCGTTCCATGAACGCTTTGAGAATGCATATGTCCGTCTATTTCTTGATCTACCTCGCTCCTTACCGGGCCACTTTCTACCGCTCTAGCGTCTCTACGCCCTCGGCATCACCGTCAGGCATCTGGGCCCTCGTGCTTCGTGTATTATACACCATTGTACCTCACTGTTTTTTCACTTTTGCGGTTAATTATCAAGTTGGCACAACCTCAATGACCCACAGTTGGTTAACGATTGACCAATTAGCGTATTGCACTGTATTACGACGCACTCTATGGTACCCCACAGATCGCTATATTTAACGTTAATTAGCGCTTCGCAGCGCACCCCACACCTGACACCAAAATTATGACCCCGACCTGGGTCGTGTGGATTTTCTTTAAGTTACTGTGGGTCATGCAGAAATCAAACGCTCAGTGATTAATTTAACACCGGTCTTATATTCAAATGAATTTACAACAAGGGTCCGAGTGAAATGAACTTAATATCTATAGTACCGTGAGGTTGAGACCGAACGGAAACGACAGAGGACAACGAGGGGATCGATGTCTTCCCCACCTCTTGACCGACGCTTGACTGCCCCGAAAAGGGCCATCCTGGCATTCCCTCTCTTTCCTCTATACCCCCAAACACCCCTCGATAAGTTCCTTCTAGGATCTGATTGGTTGCGGCACTTCCTTTAGGTCTATGGATCTCAAATGGTTTAAGATAGGTGACGCTAAGGAAGCAACGAACTTTTGGGGGATGTTGGGGAGGTGACGCTCTTTTTAAATCTGAGAGAGAATGACCGTTGACCTACATGGCGTCTTGGAGAGGACGTTCCGAGATTCTTGGGGAGATTCGTTATAAGCCCTCTAGAATGGTTTTATATATATATATATATATATATATATATATATATATATATATATATATATATATATATATATGTAAAACTGCATAGAATACTAAAATTACTTTCTAATGCTTACAAAAACAGGCCACTTTCCAGTCCATTATTAATCTACCTTTTCCAAAAACATCGAGCGGAATTATCAACATTCAGTCCTCTCGAGTTGCTGCAGGAACCTCGCTGTTTCTCCATTATTAGTCTAATCTTTAATCTACCAAATCCCTTTAGGTCTGATATAACACGGCCGACACTTTCCATTTGCGCTCCCTGTCACATTAATACGGTACACACTTAGCTTGGAAACACCTCTTGCCATAACATAATCATGAATATATCGTTTGCTTTCTGCCACTGGGTGTTTATGTGATGAAAATTCCCGACCAAGGAATAATTGTTTGTATATGAAATATTTTATTTCCTACTGAGGGAGGTTTCAGCACTGTTCTCTCCGCGATAATTATGAAATTCGTTGCCTCCCTGCTTTATCTTTGTGATTTGATAATAGTTTTCTACCTTTCAAGTTCCTATTTTAAATTTATCCTCAGTATCTATAAGCTACGAGATTCCTAACCCAACCTCGTGCTCAGGGATGAGATATTTTATAAATCCTAAGTACTGCACCTGTTAATATGGCATAATCCATGTAGGATTTATTGATTGTAGACACTAAGTAATAACCAATTCCTGGCGGCACACATTTCCTACATTCTTAACATATCCTCCTCGATATTATTTTTTTCAATATTTCTGAGCATTAAGCTACAAATGTCGTTTTGCACCCAGTTCGCTCTCCCTCGAGAATATCTCTGAAAAGGATTTATATAACCCATTAACGATTCGTCTCTCTGGAGATCAGAACCCCCGTCTAATGGACCATAATCCGCTTGACTTTATTTTTTATTAAGAGTTTTTTATTTGGTCGTACGTAGCGGCGAAATGCTTTTGAAGTATATGAAGTTCCTCGTGGTTTCCGGGAACATACACTTTTGCACGAAGGGCCATTCTCAATCAGCGGTATTTTTTCGCAATGTTTATTCATCGGTCGATATCGCTCGGCTTCTATTTAGACGGTGTTTCGGAGTCTCGCGCGGGCGCCAATCATACGAAGTGGAAGAGTAAAGAAGGATCTGGACCAGGTTAATTCTATACTCGCGAACGAACGCTCTCAGGCTTCTCTGCGTGATTGAGAGACTGAGCAGACATGGTGTTTTCTTTCCAACAGAGGCACGATGTATCTGAGGCGAACACGTGAGACCTCTAGCATTTCTTGGTTTGCTGTTAACGAAGAATATTGAAAAGGATTTGTCTGTCCGTCCGCACTTTTACTCTCCGCCCTCAGATATTGAAAACTACTGAGGCTAGAGGGCTGTAAACTGGTATGTTGATCATCCACCCTCCAATCATCGAACATACCAAATTGCAGCCCCCGAGACGTTTCGGTTTTTATTCTATCTAAGGTTAAATTTAGCCATAATCGTGCGTCTGGAAACGTTATCTGACAGGCCACCACCGGACCACGGTCAGCTTCATTGGCAGTGGCTCATACAGCATTAAACAAAGAGCACCGAAAGATACATCTATTATCGGTTGCCTTGATTTATACGCTGTGCTGAAATCTCGATTGCGCTGAAAATAACGTCGGTGCATGTTATACTCGTGTTTATTGTTATTATTATTATTATTATTATTATTATTATTATTATTTTTAGTAGAAGACCCACTTTTAGGCAAATACTGTTAAAAAGGATGGCAGAATTAAGCGATTTTGATTTTATATATTGTTTTTTCTATTTTCCTTACATTTCGCTTCTCAGGCTCAGCGATGTTTCTGAGTAACTGGCCAATATTCATATTGGGAATTTTCAAAAATTGTAAATGCTGAAAGGAATCTTTTATTAGAACAGGATATCAGGTCCAGGTCAAGCAGGGGTCGTCGTCAGTGCCGGTATTATTCCGTAAACGTAGTTCAGTTCGGGCCAGGGTCGTCTTTGGATTAAGGGCTGGTGTTGGTGCTGGTATAGCTGGTATTACGTGACGTTTCGACCTTCTCGTAGGTCATCTTCGGACGAGTCGATTGAAGAGACTTGTAGCAAGAAAGTTTGCGGAACGGTATTTATAGCGGCACGGACCTAGAGTTGCATTCTCATTGGTCGGGCCGGTCTTGGGCGAAGCCGTGGATCTCGCCTCGAAAGGTCTTGGGGATTCTCTTGTGCGAGCGCCACAGTGGTGTGCCTGGGGATGAACGTCAGGAATTCCGTCTGTAGCAGGAATCGTATCATTCCTGTGGGGGCTCCTGATTATCTGGCATCGTCGGGGGGGTCGCTCGCTGGTTCCGGGCGGCGGTGGAAGGAGAAACGTTTCTTGAGTATATTTAAGTTTTGGTTTCTCCTTACCTATATGAAGGGTTCTAGGAGGCGCAGACGTCGGGGATCTGTTGTCTGATCTATTATTATGAATAGGGATAAATATAATTTCTTTTTAACCGTTTTGTTATGAGCAGTCCTGGCGTGTTGAATATGGCTCCATCTTGGGCGTGGCAGGAGATTCGCTTGGAGAAACGCATGGAGGTCATACCGACGTATTTGCCGAGGCATCCAATGTCACGTAATACCAGCTATACCAGCACCAACACCAGCCCTTAATCCAAAGACGACCATGGCCCGAACTGAACTACGCTTACGGAATAATACCGGCACTGACGACGACCCCTGCTTGACCTGGACCTGATATCCTGTTTCTAATAAAAGATTCCTTCAGCATCTACAATTTTTGAAAATTCCCAATATGAATATTGGCCAGTTACTCAGAAACATCGCTTAGCCTGAGAAGCGAATTGTAAGGAAAATAGAAAAAAACAATATATAAAAAATCAACTCGCTTAATTGCTGCCACATCCTTTTTAACAGTATTATTATTATTATTATTATTATTATTATTATTATTATTATTATTATTATTATTATTATTATTGTGGACGAGACAAAAGACATCAGTTTTCCTTCACAAAGATGTTTTAATCCGCGTCATTATTACCTTCTGTCGAACCCAACTTCTTGTTCTATTGGTAATAATCTCTTGTTTATCTCTCTTATTTACTGACATGAAATATAAAACCTCAAAGTGAATTCATAGAACGATTTATGATTCACAGTTGATTCAACAAGATTAATAGACCACGCTTTTCTACGGGAATTTTTGAAGTGTGATTGGAACCGACCCTAAGTACTTTTCCAGAGCGATTTCCATTGAGGGTACTTAGAGAGGGGCGAAAAGGTGCATTCAGTAGGAATGGAAAGCTAAAATAAAATTGAGGAGGGT
>NC_061093.1:70996902-70999402 GCF_015104395.2 Macrobrachium nipponense
GGGAAGATCAAAGAGATCTTTAACTGCCATGCTGCTGGAAAAAGAAAAAAGAATAATAAAGCTTAGTGGAACAGTGTATGACACATTGCACATAAAACACGTTCAGAAAGCTTGTTTATAATTCCTAGTCTTTTATCTTATCTAACAAGGTTGTGTACTCTAGAAATCTATGTGATAGGTAGGAAGTGCTGACATTTTCCTTCCCTCGCGCGGTAGACATTGATTTTTCGCTCACGCGTTTGACTGCTCGTTTGTTCACCTCTCCTCCCTACGAAAAAAAAAAAAAAAAAAAATCCTCCCTCATTCAGCCTTTGCAAATCCTTCCCCCATCTGCAATACCTTTGTGGAATCTTGGAGTGACCGCAATGGGAAAATATTCTACGCAATGAAACCCACCTGACGTCAGTAAAACATATGAGTGATATCTAGCTTCCAGGATGAATGTTTAGTTGAAATTCTCGCGTACGCAATGAAACAACCACAGAGTATTCATATTCATTGTTGCCCTCACCACAAAACTACTACATGAAATTTGCATCTTGGAAATAGAAATGAATATACAAAACTATGAAAGACACCCTTTCTGGAAATGAGTTATACATCATTACACTGTCATTAATCAACTTTTTTTTTGAGGTCGTTAGGATATTGTCATATATAAAAGATATTATCTGCTTTGAAATAGCTTGAATATATACTTCGGCCAATATATACGAGTATCATGAAAAATAATTTGAAATAATCATTATACAGGGGATTGCAAACGGCATTACGCCCATTCATCCAGCCACCTCTGTGTAAAACTGAAATCAAAAAATCTGTTAGGTTAATTTAATATACTTGAGTGAATTAAATTTCTCATTGTGTGATTTATTATAATTCTACAGAAGATTTATATACATTAACATTCTTTAATCAATGAATAATGTCAAGGGAGTTAGTCTCTTCTGTAAAATCCAACTAAGAAGTGTCGTTCCTTGAAAGAAAAATTGTTATTTTGTTCAGAAGGAAATTATCAGAGATATCTGAGAAAGCGCCAAACTTTCCAACATCTTCTAGAAGTGACGTAATGTCACAGAGAGAGAGAGAGAGAGAGAGAGAGAGAGGAGAGAGAGAGAGAGAGAGAGAGAGAGAGAGAAGAGAGAATGATGTAATCACCCTTACAAAGGATATTAGCAATACTTACATGCGTAGTTAATAAAGAAATATCTAAATCAACGTGGAGAAGAGGCTTAGATAGCACTGTTCCCCAGTAGAGCACTTGCATTACTTTATTCAACTCCTAGATTCTTTTTTGTAAAAGGAAGCCCTGGCAATAAAATTGTTTACAATAACATTTCATATTGGTAACCAAACGCTTACTTTCGCGTCATGTATGATATATTGCCACCATCAAAGCTCGTGGTTGTTTGACTATTTTTCCCCTTCCCCTTCCTCTCTAATCTCGCACCATCGACTATTACCCTTTGTAAGTACCCTCCAAGGCAATGACTCTGGAAAGGTACTAAGGCATTGTTCCAGTTACGCTTCTCTAGGGATAATATATGCATACACACACACACACACACACACACACACACACACACACACACACGACACACACACACACACACACACACTATATATATATATATATATATATTATATATCTATATATATATATATATATATATATATATATATATATATATATATATAGGAGTAAAGGAGTAAAATATAAATAAATCTTCCGAAATTCACATAAACTTAGAGGTGCAATTAAAACGTCAAATAGCCTAAACAATATTTTGCCGATTTATGTCAATTCTAAACTCTTGCCTTAACATACTTATTCCACATTTATTTTTCTTATCTACTAAAGTAAAATTTACAATTGTGCAGTGACTATATAACAATGTATAAATCACAAGTTTATTCAGCAAAATAAATTTCTCCTGCTTTCCTCTTTAATTTCATTTTTTTCAGTTTGGGAGGTATTTATGGGAAGTTTGACAAGTTCTTGATAGATAATTGCTCATCTACTTTGGCTCATGAGAACAGACACAGAATGAAATGTTACAGGAGGGAACAAGTCTGGTGTCCTATGAAGAATAAACATATCAAAAACTGTCAAGGAGGTGATGACCTTACTGCAGAATTATATAGAAATTGATTAAACTCACTTAAATTAGGATAATTCTAAGAAGAAAGTTGTTTATTCTCCCTTTGCCATTTTGCACGACATCCTACGTCTAAGAATCATTTAGCAAAATCATTTAGAACGCACTGAAAGACATTAAAAAAACGCACTGTCCAAAGAATTATTGTTAACTATAAGTGATAGCTACCTTTCAGTTACGTCAAACTGGAAAGCTTCACCATTACGATATACAGAAACCTATGAAACAGGAAGAACAGCATTCAATTAGAATGAAAAGGGAAACCAATTAGAGTAATGACATAACCCTAATGCACTTTGTATTCTGTCAGGGCATTAAATTTGGAGAATGCGATAATGGCT
>NC_061093.1:71004402-71019402 GCF_015104395.2 Macrobrachium nipponense
AACATTTGAAGAACTACTTAATAGAGACCCTGTGATAGACGAGGATGTACTACAACAACTCCTTCGTCTCCCACTGGATATGACACTTGCAGTGGTAACAACTCTAGAGGAAGTGGAGTTGGCTATCTTCTCTATGAAGAACAACAAAGCTGCGGGACCAGACAACATTCGTGCTGAAATATATAAATATGGAGGACCAACCTTACATCATCAACTTCACCAACTAATTGAAAAAATTTGGATGCATGAGGAAGTTCCAAATGACCTCATAGATGGAATTATCAACACAATGTATAAGGAAAAAGGGGACCGATCAGTTTGTGGAAATTACAGAGGAATTACCCTCCTGTCAGTAGCTGGAAAGGTCTTAGCAAGAATTCTTACAACAAGACTAACACCTCTAGCTGAGAAGATCCTACCTTAGTCTCAGTGTAGCTTCAGACCTGCTCGTGGTACAAATGACATGGTTTTCTCGGCGAGGCAGTTGCAAGAAAATGTCGAGAACAACAAAAATCCTTTACATGGGATTCATTGACCTGACTAAAGCTTTTGACAGTGTCAGTCGTGAGCTGCTCTGGGAGATACTATCTAGATATGGATGCCCACCAAAATTCATAAAGATCCTGAGGCTACTACATGATAATATGTCAGTGACTGTAATGGCTAATGGTAGCCTTACTGAACCTTTCAAAGTTAAGTCAGGCATGAAACAGGGTTGTGTCGCTGCTCCTACCTTGATTTTTATATTTATAACTGTTGTTTTGCACTTCATTCAAGATGAATTGCCTCCAGGTATCTCCATCAATTACAGAACAGATGGAGGAATATTCAATCTCAACCGGCTTAAGGCAAGAACTAAACTCAATGTTACTGCTATTGTTGAGCTTCAGTTTGCAGACGACAACGCTGTCTGTGCTCAAACTGAAAATGATCTGCAACCTATACTGAATGCATTTGCAAATGCTTACTCTCATCTTGGACATCAGAAAACCCCAAGTATTATATCAGCCACCCCAAACTGAAGCCATAAGAGTTGCACCTACTATAGAAATTAATGGAGAAGCTCTAGAAACTGTAGACTGCTTCCCATACCTGGGCAGTCATCTATCTTCAAATGCCAATATAGATGATGAAGTTCAATATCGTCTAAGATGTGCTAACTCAGCTTTTGGAAAACTACGCAAGAACATTTTTGATGATCATGACTTGCGTGTTAACACCAAAAATTCAAAGGTAATATAAGCAATAGTCCTACCTACCCTTCTTTATGGTTCCGAAACCTGGACAACTTACCGACGCCATGTTAAAGCCCTTGAGAAATTCCATCAGCGGTCCTTGTGAAACATCTTGAGAATAACTTGGGAAGACCGCCGCACTAATGTAAGTGTTCTTGAAGAGGCCGACTGCCTCAGTATTGAGGCTATTATAATAAAAAGCCAGTTGAGATGGGCAGGGCATGTTGTCAGAATGGCAGACAGCCGCCTTCCTAAGCAGCTCTTTTACTCAGAGCTATGTGACGGGACTCGAAATGTTGGCAAACCAAGGAAGAGATTCAAAGACAGCTTAAAAGACAACTTAAAACTATGTAACATTAACTATAAAACATGGGAAAGATGGAATTAAAAATTATGAGGAGAACAGAAAGCAGCATCTGGAGAACCGTAGACCTGCAAGACAAGCTCGTCAGGTCCATCCACAGCCTCCACTCCCACCTAACAACACATGCCCCAATTGTGACAGAGTATGTGGCTCGAGAATTGGTCTCATTTGCCACTAAGAACCCATCAATAACCACCATCCCAGAGCATTCATACTCGAAATCGAGTGATAGCCATGATGATGATGATGACATATATATATATATATATATATATTATAAGATATATATATATATATATATATATATATATATATATATATTATATGATATATATATATATATATATATTATTATTTTATTTTATAATTATTATTGATCCATATATACTATATATATATATATATATCTATATATATATAATTTAAAAACTTAAAATTTAGATATATTTATATATTATTCTAGAATAGCTTAAACTTTTACAGTTCTTAAATGTATAGATTATAAAAACTACCATTAAATAACCCGTCTAAATTTTTTACCTACATCTCTTGTTACCACGACGTTAAAGTTAAAATGCATGAAAAACTGATATAAAAAAAGTTTTTCTAATATCTTTAAATCGACAACCAAAGAATCATTCACTGCCATTTCATTTTAGCTTTCCATTCCGACTGAACGTACCTTTTCACCCTCTCTAAGTCGTATCATATTTTCCCCTCCTCTGATCCTCAATTTTATTTTAATTTTCCATTCCTACTGAACGCACCTTTCACCCTCCTCAATTTATTTCTAACTTTCCATTCTTACTGTAAGTATCCTCAAAGGAAATCACTCTGGAAAGGTACTTAAGGTCGGTTCCAGTCACACTTCAAAAATTCCCGGTTAGAAAAGCGTGGTCTATTAATCTTCTTAAATCAACTGTGAATCATAAATCGTTCTATGAATTCGCTTTGAGGTTTTATATTTCACTTCAGTAAATGAGAGAGATAAACAAAGGATTATTGCCAATAGAACAAGAAGTTGGGTTCGACAGAAGGAAATAATGACGTGGATTAAAACATCTGTGTCTATTTTCGAAAGTCTTTGTGAAGGAAAACTGATGCCTTTTTGTCTCGTCCGCAATAATAATAATAATAATAATAATAATAATAATAATAAACACGAGTGTAAAATGCGCCGACGTTTTTTCGGCGCAATCGAGTTTTCTGTACAGCGTATAAATCAAGACAACCGAAAATAGATGTATCTTTCGGTGCTCTTTGTATAATGCTGTATGAGCCGCTGCCCATGAAGCGAACCATGGTCAGGTGGTGGCCTGTCATATATCGTTTCCAGACGCACGATTATGGCTAAATTTAACCTTAGATAAAATAAAAACTAAAACGTCTCGGGGGCTGCAATTTGGTATGTTCGATGATTGGAGGGTGGATGATCAACATACCAGTTTGCAGCCCTCTAGCCTCAGTAGTTTTCAAGATCTGAGGGCGGAGAGTAAAAGTGCAGACGGACAGACAAATCCATTCCAATAGTCTTCTTTAACAGCAAACCAAGAAAATGCAAGAGGACTCACGTGTTCGCCTCTGATACATCGTGCCTCTGTTGGAAAGAAAACACCATGTCTGCTCAGTCTCTCAATCACGCAGAGAAGCCCATAAGCGTTCGTTCGCGAATATAGAATTAACCTGGTCCAGATCCTTCTTTACTCTTCCACTTCGTATGATTGGCGCCCGCGCGAGACTCCGAAACATCGTCTAAATAGAAGCCGAGCGATATCGACCGGTGAATAAACATTGCGAAAAAATACCGCTGATTGAGATTGGCCCTTCGTGCAAAAGTGTATGTTCCCGGAAACCGCGAGGAACTTCATATACTTCAAAAGCATTTCGCCGCTACGTACGAGCAAATAAAAACGCTTAATGAAAAATAAATTCAAGCGGATTAGGGTCCATTAGACGGGGGTTCAAACGCTTCCGGGCGTTCTGATCTCCAGAGTGAAGAATCGTTAATCGGTTATATAAATCCTTTTCAGAGATATTCCCGAGGGAGAGCGAACTGGGTGCAAAACGACATTTGTAGCTTAATGTTCAGAAATATTGAAAAAAATAATATCGCGGTGGGTAAGATAAGAATGTAGGAAATGTGTGCCGCCAGGAATTGGTTATTACTTAGTATCTATAATCAATAAATCCTACATGGATTGTGACATATTAATAGGTGTAGTATATAGGATTTATAAATGACCCCGTCCATGAGCACGAGGTTGGGTTAGGAATCTCGTAGCTTATAAATACTGAGGATAAATTTAAAATAGGAACTTGAAAGGTAGAAAACTATTATCAAATTACAAAGATAAAGCAGGGAGGCAACGAATTATCGCGGAGAGAACAGTGCTGAAACCTCCCTCAGTAGGAAATAAAATATTTCATATACAAACAATTATTTCGTGGGCAGAATATTTATCTACGTGTTATGCACCCACAAAACTACCTTGGGCGGGAATTTTCATCACATAAACACCCAGTGGCCGAAAGCAAACGATATATTCATGATTATGTTATACGAGAGGTGTTTCCAAGCTAAGGGTGTACCGTATTAATGTGACAGGGAGCGCAAATGGAAAGTGTCGGCCGTGTTATATCAGACCTCAAGGGATTTGGTAGATTAAAGATTAGACTAATAATGGAGAAACAGCGAGGTTCCTGCCGCAACTCGAGAATTGAATATTGATAATTCCGCTCGATGTTTTTTGGGAAAGGTAGATTAATAAAGGACTGGAAAGTGGCCTATTTTTTTAAGCATTAGAAAGTAATTTTAGTATTGTATGCAATTTTACATATATATATATATATATATATATATTATATATATATATATATATATATATATATATATATATATATATATATATATATCCTATATATATATAGCGAATCCCACAGGGAAAATGATAGTCAGAAATCCAAGTGCTTTCATCTTTACTCAGACATTGTCAAGGAGCTCCTTGACAATCTCGCTTGGATTTCCGACTCATCATTTTCCTGTGGGATTCGCTTAATTTATTGCAAGTTCACCGTGCATCTACTGTGATTTTTTTAAGCATATATATATATATATATATCTATATATATATATATATATATATATATATATATATATATATATATATATATATATAGGCTATTCATACATATCTGACTCATCATGTTTCACCATTGCGCCAAGAATCTGCTCACGGACATGAAGCGAAATGAAACGTCTTACTCTCATTGGTAAAGGCAGCATCACTTCAAAATGGAGAAGAAAAAAAAAGGTATTACAGAGACGTAAGAGACAATAACAAGAGAAAGACCAGGGTGCCATCGTAGATCAAAGAACACAGAAACCTTCATCTTGTCAGGAGTTGAACCCATTAAGACTTCAACAGAGAGACACAGACTGATGCAGGCAAAGAATTCAAGTGGCAGTTTAGTATTGCCTCATTTTTTTCCGCTAGAACTATTCACTAAATGGAACTGCCTTATTGATAAATGTCTGTATGTATATATATATATATATTATATATATATATATATATATATATATATATATATATATATATATATATATATATATATATATATATGTGTGTGTGTGTGTGTGTGTGTGTGTGTCTGTGTCTGTGTGTGTCTGTGTGTGTGTGTGTATGTGTGTGTGTGTGTGTGAACTGGGAGAATTCTGCAAATTTTGTAACAACGAAATCTGGAAACTTGATCAAACTTCTACCGAAAGAACAACACACTCCGATGAAGCTTGAATCCCTCGAAGTCAAAGACTGTTTTTATTTCTTTCTGGTTAATCTGCTGTGCTCTTCCTGCCCCAAGTCGCAGAAGATAATCGTCCTACGGCTACTGAATAAGAGAAGAACTATTCATAGAATAAGAGAAGTATTCGTTATGGATGGAACGTTTGTCCATTCGTGTTGAAAATGGTAGGGGAATTCAGACGCCAGTTTATCATACTAAAGGAATGATTGAATGGATAAATAAGACACTAAACGATATACAGGATGAAAGTGAAATATACTGGTGAATGAAAATATAGAGCAATCATTCGTAACTGTTTATTTTTACACGGCCCCTTTAGAAACTATTCGACTAAGGTTTTTTGTTTTTATAGTGTGGGGTTCCTGGTTGCATCTTGCCTCCTTAGGAATTCATCACTTTTCTTAGTAAGGTCGCTACTTCTAGTAGCACACTCTCCTGCATGAGTCTTGGAGCTACTTCAGCTATAGTTTTTCCAGGTTCCTTTCCATAGGTCTTGGAATCGTGCCTAGCGTTATTATGATTATGGGTACAATTTCCACTGGCATATCCAATATACTTCTTATTTCTATTTTCAGGTCTCGATACCTATCCATTTTTTCTCTCTCTTTCTCATCTACTGTGGTGTCCTATGGTATTCCGACATCAGTCAATGATACTTTTTTCTTGATTTTGTCAATCAACGTCATGTCGATGGTCAATTCGCACGTATATCCCTATCTGTTCTGATACCATAGTCCCAGAGGATCTTTGCCTGTTCGTTTTCTGTCACGCTTTCAGGTTGGTATTCATACCATTTATACTGCAAGCTAGCTGGTGTTTCTTGCACAGGTTCCAGTGGAGGGCTTTTGCTACTGAATAATGCCTTTTTTTTGTACTGGTTCTGTGCAAGTGTCAGACATTCGCTTGCTATGTGGTTTATGGTCTTCTTTTTCATATTTCACTTCCTGCATATGGGTGAGATGTTATTTCCATCTATAGTTCTTTGAACATATCTGGTTCTTTGGGGCTAAACTTGCGCCACTGTTAATATTCCTTCTGTGTTCCTTCTTAAGGTTTCCCTTCTGCAGCCATTACTACCTCATGGACTGTCCGTGCATTGGTTTATGGTGCTATTCCTCCGTTCTGTTTGTCATTCGCTTGTCTCAGTGTATATTTCTGTAGTCATATTATTTCCGAGGTGGAGAGAATTGGACACTAAATGACATTTGTTGCTTAAATGCTTGGATATAAATCATGGTGATGTGATAAAAATTAAATACACACACACACACACACACACACACACACACACACACACACATATATATATATATATATATTATATATATATATATATATATATATATATATATATATATCTATATATACTACATATATATATATATATATATATATATATATATATATATATATATATTATATACATACAATATATATATATATATGTGTGTATATATGTGTGTATATATATAATATACATATTTTATATATTTATATGTATATATATGTGTATATATATATGTAGTATATATATATATATATATATATATATATATATATATATATATATATATATATATATATATATAAAGTCCAGAAGGAGTCATGATACATATTTAAAATGCCAAGTTTATTATATATGAGACGTTTCGCACAACTGTGTGCATCATCAGTCTGTGAATTAAATACAAAGACATATTAAAATCATATAAAGTTAAAAGGAATTCACAATTTTAAAAAATAAAGTAAAAAAAAAAGATTAAAAAGAGCAGTAAATAAAAAGAGAGACTACTAAAAACACCAACCGTCCATGATCGAGGTGAAGATGGAATGAGTTACAGTTGGCAGAGAGAAGCGACGACAACTATGCCAGGTACAGAGGTGACGAGGACAAATTACCGTTTAATGAGGGCACCAGTCTTTTAATATATAACGACTCAAGCGTTGTTAGTTGGTCAGGATGTTTTTACATAATCAATTATTGTAAAATTGTTCTTTTTTAATTTGTAATTTCAGTCTTGCATATTCTTGATGGTTTCTGATATTGGAAAATTTCTGGTTGTTTTTATCCCTTGACCTGTACGGAAGCTAAAGCCCAAATGGCTACAATATCTGACCCTCAGCAACCTCCGAGTCGATCCAACGTAAGAGCCCGGACATCCAGGGCATGTGAATTTATAAATAACGTTGGATCTCATGAAGGGCTGAAGGCGATCTTTAAAGTTAAAAACGATCGAATAGTGCAAGGATTACTCGACACAAGCCTGACTTTAAGACACGGAATTTCCTGTTCAATTATACGAGTGAGGTTTAAGATAAATTTTGGAATCTGAAAAATACGGAACAGTAGCATAAAATATTTTCTCGGTACATCAAAACGTAGTTGTTGATGGATGGCAAAGAATTTTTTGTTAAGTACCTTGTTGGTAATTTTATGTACTAAATCTTGTGGAAATGAATTGGGCTTTGGAAAAAGTTTGCCAAGAAGACATTTCATTGTGAAATATTTGCCATGAGGAAGAATATTTGAGAGCTCTATTAATCAGCGTATAGATGGTGTTGAGTTTAAATGAGTTATTGGCAAGAGCTATAAAAGTTTTATTGGTTAAACCCGTATAAGTTCGTTTTCTGTATACTGCCGTGGTGAATTCCGAAGGTTATTGTCTCGTTATCCACGCTTGGGAATATCAAGAATATGGAGGCTACCCTCGCTCCTCTTACCTCCATAGTAAAATTAATCTGAGAATGAGCGTTCTTAATGAATTCTAAAAACAAGGAGCACTGCCATGAATGTCTAAATAAAGCAAAAGTATCATCCACATATCTTCGATATAAAAAATGGTTTAAAATTAGGGTCACAACCGTTTAAAAGTTTTGATTCTAAATCAGACATAAAAAGTTAGCAAAAATAGGGCCTAAAGGAGACCCCATAGCAACTCCATCGACCTGCGAGTAGAGTTGTTTATTAAAAATGACATCGAATCTTGCACAGCAAGATCGAGAAACTGTTTAAAAGTCAACCGGTCAAAACCATGAAATGTTGTATCATCATCAATAAAAATTTTGTCAAGTATAATATTAATAGTATCATTTAGTGGAACATTTGTGTAAAGAGGGACTCAACGTCGAAGCTGACCATGTAATAGTCCCCATCTTGCTTAGTGATTAATTGCTGGAATTCATAGCCGTTTCTTTAGGAATACTCATTGTTCCTTAATTCAGACAGTAATCCAGTTAAAAATTTAGAGATAGAGAAAGAGGGGCTATTATATGCAGCCATAATTGGTCTAAGTGGCAAGTCAGGCTTATGTATTTTTGGTTCCATATAGTATGCTAAATGACGAACCAGTAACAAACAGTTGTTGATAGATAGTTTCATTTATAATGTTGTCATTTTTTAATTTTTCTAAGAAATCTGTTGATCTTATCTTCTCTCTTATATATACAAGAAATGTTGGTTCACCATGAGACTTAAACTTCGTACAGTCAGATAAGATATTTTCCATTTTCCTGGACATAATCATTTTGTTCAAAATAACAACTCCTTGCCTTTATCAGGTTTACATATAACAATATCTTCTCTCTTTAAGTTTCAACAGTAATTTCAAATCATTTGGTCTAAAAAATGGTGTCCAGTTAGTTTTAAGATTGGTAAAGTTTTATGAGTTAGGTTGGAAATTTTCTGTTGAAGATTGCCTATATTTTGATTAAAATCTAACTTCATCAGTCTTTGGAATAACATCTCAAAAGGTAAGAAAAATTCTGGCATAGTTGGGTCTAAAAGACGGAAGGCAGAAATCCAACCCAAAAGAAAGTAAAAACTCTTCTCTCTTTGATAAAACTAGTCAGAGTAGTTAAAAATACACTTGTTTCTTAGCTGGAATTCAGGAATAACAACACCAAGGTTCAACAATTTTCTTTGATGTCTACTAAAAATATCAGAAATATAATTATTAATAAAATTACAAACATTCTTTGGTATAGTAAACGGTCTATACCAAAGAATTGTTTTGTAATTTTATTAATAATATATTTCTGATATTTTTAGTAGACATCAAAGAAAATTGTTGAACCTTGTGTGTTTTTATTCCTGAATTCCAGCTAAGAAACAAGTGTATTTTAACTACTCTGACTATGTTTTATCAAGAGAGAAGAGTTTTTACTTTCTTTTGGGTTGGATTTCTGCCTTCCGTCTTTTAGACCCAACTATGCCAGATTTTTCTTACCTTTTGAGATGTTATTCCAAAGGACTGATGAAGTTAGATTTTAATCAAATATAGGCAATCCTCAACAGAAAATTTCCAACCTAACTCATAAAACTTACCAATCTTAAACTAACTGGACACCATTTTTTAGACCAAATGATTTGAAATTACTGTTGAAACTTAAAGAGAGAGAATTTGTTATTATGTAAACCTGATAAAGGCAAAGGGAGTTGTTTTTATTTTTGAACAAAAATGATTATGTCAGGAAAATGGAAATATCTTATCTGACTGTACGAAAGTTTAAGTCTCATGGTGAACCAACATTTCTTGATATATATAAGAGGGAAGATAAGATCAACAGATTTCTTAGAAAATTAAAAATGACAACATTATAAATGAAGCTACCTATCAACAACTGTTTGTTACTGGTTCGTCATTTAGCATACTATATGGACAACCAAAAATACATAAGCCTGACTTGCCCACTTAGACCAATTATGGCTGCATATAATAGCCCCTATTTCTCTATCTCTAAATTTTTAGCTGGATTACTGTCTGAATTAAGTAACAATGAGTATTCCTTAAGAAACGGCTATGAATTCCAGCAATTAATCACTAAGCAAGATGGGGACTATTACATGGTCAGCTTCGACGTTGAGTCCCTCTTTACAAATGTTCCACTAAATGATACTATTAATATTATACTTGACAAAAATTTTTATTGATGATGATACAACATTTCATGGTTTTGACCGGTTTTGACTTTTAAACAGTTTCTCGATCTTGCTGTGGCAAGATTCGATGTTCATTTTTTAATAAACAACTCTACTCGCAGGTCGATTGGAGTTGCTATGGGGTCTCCTTTAGGCCCTATTTTTGCTAACTTTTTTATGTCTGGATTTAGAATCAAAACTTTTAAACGGTTGTGACCCTAATTTTAAACCATTTTTATATCGAAGATATGTGGATGATACTTTTGCTTTATTTAGACATTCATGGCAGTGCTCCTTGTTTTTAGAATTCATTAATAACGCTCATTCTCAGATTAATTTTACTATGGAGGTAGAGAGCGAGGGCAGCCTTCCATATCTTGATATTAAGGTAACGAGAAATAATTCGGAATTCACCACGGCAGTAATACAGAAAACGAACTTATACGGGTTTAACCAATAACTTTTATAGCTCTTGCCAATACTCATTTAAACTCAACACCATCTATACGCTGATTAATAGAGCTCTCAAATATTCTTCCTCATGGCAAATATTTCACAATGAAAATGTCTTTCTTGGCAAACTTTTTCAAAGCCAATCATTTCCACAAGATTTAGTACATAAAATTACCAACAAGGTACTTAACAAATTCTTGCATCCATCAACAACTTACTTTTGATGTACCGAAGAAAATATTTTATGCTACTGTTCCGTATTTTTCAGATTCAAAATTTATCTTAAACCTCACTCGTATAATTGAACAGGAAATTCCGTGTCTTAAAGTCAGGCTTGTGTCGAGTAATCCTTGCACTATTCGATCGTTTTTTAACTTTAAAGATCGCCTTCAGCCCTTCATAGATCCAACGTTATTTATAAATTCACATGCCCTGGATGTCCGGGCTCTTACGTTGGATCGACTCGGAGGTTGCTGAGGGTCAGATATTGTAGCCATTTGGGCTTTAGCTTCCGTACAGGTCAAGGGGATAAAACACCAGAATTTTCCATATCAGAAACCACTCAATAATATGCAAGACTGAAAATTAAAAAAGAACATTTTACAATAATTGATTATGTAAAACATCCTGACCAACTAACAACGCTTGAGTCGTTATATTAAAAGTTAGGACTGGTGCCCTCATTAAACGGTAATTTGTCCTCGTCACCTCGGTACCTGGCATAGTTGCCGTCGCTTCTCTCTGCCAACTGTAACTCATTCCATCTTCACCTCTGATCATGGACGGTTGGTGTTTTTTAGTAGTCTCTCTTTTATTTACTGCTCTTTTTAATCTTTTTTTTGTGACTTTATTTTTTAAAATTGTGAATTCCTTTTAACTTTATATGATTTTAATATGTCTTTGTATTTTATTCACAGACTGATGATGCACACAGTTGTGCGAAACGTCTCATATATAATAACTTGGCCTTTTAAATATAGTATCATGGACTCCTTCTGGACTTTTTATAATTGAATGCTGAAGCACCGTATATAATATATATATATATATATATATATATATATTATCATATATATATATATATATATATATATATATATATATATTCTATATATATATATAATATATATATTATATATATATATATATGTATACATATATATACATATATATATATATATATATATATATATATATATATATATATATAATAGATATATATATATATATATATATTATATAGTATATATATATATATATATATAATATATATATAATAAATGTGTGTGTGTGTGCTTAAAAAAATCACAGTAGACGCACGTGACTTCATAAATAAGCGAATTCCACAGGAAAATGATAGTCAGAAATCCAAGCGCTTTCGTCTTTACTCAGACATTGTCAAGGAGCTAATGAAGTAAAATTGGAGAGAAAGGTCTCATTTACAAAACAAGATCGAGAATACCAGATGGTTAATTGTCAAAAGGGTAAAAATTAAAAGGGATAATCCAGGATTATCGGATATCACACGGTCACAAACTAAAACAGATTTGACCCTAACCGAAATTACAAAGTATCTTTTACAGTCCAAAAACATGTAAAAACTGAATATATTAGTTTTGTTGCTTATATTTATCTACAACTTTTTTCATTATGAAAGCATCAACTTTAAATAAACCAAGACTTAAACTTTAGAAACATTTCTATCATTTGACTTGATAAAACAAGATTCAATGATATTCCTTTTAACTGTGTCATTACATGGGACTAAGGCTCTTGCTTGACTCCAGTTAATAGGATGGTCTAAATCTCTTATATGTACGAATAATGCATTCGATATTTGCCCAGTTCTCACTTATAAGCAGACGGTATGGCTTTAATCAGACGGTTCCTCTCGATTGGAAGAATCGGATGCTGGATTATTGCTACGGAAAATTGAAAAAGTGCTGCAACCGTCTTGAAAGGAAGCTTCAAGTCAAGCTGAAGAATCTTATTGCTGAAAGCGACTGGACTAAGCATGCCAACGTGGACTTCACCTCCCTTTTCACAAACGTTCCTATCAAGGAAACGATTAATATAGTTTTAAACTCTATTTATAATAACACTGAACAAGTGAGAAATATTTCAAGAAATGCTTTTAAAACTCTTCTTAACTTATGCATTAACGATAATCACTTTTTATTCAATAATTTGCACTACAAACAATTTGAAGGTTTCGCAATGGGATCTCCACTTTCAGCCCCAATGGCCAAACATATTTCTTTGTTTTCATGAAAAAACGATGGCTTGATGTTGATTGTCCCCTTGAGTTTAAACCAATTGTTTATCACAGGTATGTTGACGACACATTTTTGGTTTTCAGGCATTTAAGTCACGTACAGCGGTTCCCATGATTACTTAAATAGTAAAACACCCATGTATTCAGTTACCGTGGAACATGAAGAAAATAATATTCTTAACTTTTTAGATTCAAGCATTACAAAAACTACCGCAAACAATAAGTCGCTCTTAAATTTTAGCATTTTTAGAAAGTCTACTTTTACCGGTCTTGGAATGAATTTCCAAAGTGCTACATTCTTTAACTTCAAAATGAATAACATTAAGACTTTAATACATAGAACATATTCTCTCTGCAGCTCTTGGCAGGCATTTGACTCAGAAATAAAGTTTCTGTTAAACTATTTCAAAATTAATGGCTACCCCAATAACATAATGTATAAAGAAATCAAAAAGTTCCTAATATTTCTCTTAGTATAAATAACAAAAATAAATACCAACCCAGGGTTGATAAAACTAACTATGGTATTTTAAATTTCCAGTTTATAAGTGATCCTTGTTCTAAATACGTTACAAGAGAACTAAGAAATATGTTTAAGTATAGTTTTCCCCACATTAACCCCAAGTTAATATTTACCAACAACCATACTATCCAAGCGTTGTTAAACCATAAAGATAAACTACCTTCAGACCTTTTGTCTGGCATCACCTATATTTACAAGTGTGACGCCTGTAGCGCCACCTATATTGGCCAGTCAAAACGGTCGGTCCGGACAAGATCTTCCGAACATTATGGCATTTCTCCTCGTACTGGTTGCTTGCTGGCCGAGCCAATCAGATCACCGATTTTACAGCACATAGAGGAATGTAATACAGGTAGAAGATTGGAAAATTTTAGTGTGCTTGGTACTTTAAGAGAAGAGTCATTATTGAGAATCTCTGAGTCGATAGAAATATTTTTAAGGAAACCAGATCTTAATCTGACAATTCATCTTATACCTTGCTTTTAATATAAATCATTCAGTCATTCATTTGTAGTGTAAACTTTCCATCACTGTCTTTCCCACCATTCTGTTTTTGTTAGTACGGTTTGGGATTTATTTTAAAGTTGGGGGGGGATATAAAGATTTGATAATTTTATTTGGATTTTAGTATGCTGGTGCAATTTATTTTAAAGATTTTAACCATTATCTTATTGTTGCTACTTTTACTCAGCTTTGTCAGCCAATAATTACATAATCTTGTAACTACCATTAAAATACTATAATGTCTCTTTTAGGCTTGAAAATGTTGTTATAAAAAAACAACGAAACGCGTCGCAATAAAAATGTGGCGTCTCTTAACCTATGCTCTTCTTTTCCTACTGAGATTGAGATTTCCAAAACATCTGTCTACTTTCACTGTAATCGTAGATAAATACATTAAAATGCATTAAATTGCATGAAGAATCGTAAAATAATAAATAATTTATTATTTTTACGATTAGAATAGTAATGCATTGCCGTTTTTCGCTTGAACTTCTGAAGTTTGAGTTGCAAGATCATATTGGCAATAATCGACATATCTCACTACAATTGCAATTAGGCGTCATTAGTTGGAGAAAAAAATTTAATCCTGTAAGCAGGTCATTTTGTTTTTGATATTAGGCCAGAATCATTTGACAGGGGCATTGATTAACTCTCACCTATATATCACACAACTAGATGAAAAAATAATTAATTCTTAGAAAGAAAACAAGGCTATTATGATGCAAGAGGTGGACAATGCAGATTTTATTTTTGGTTAAAAAAGTCTCGTTGCAGAGTTAATTAGGAGCAAAATCAGTGTAAAAATATAAATAAACCAGTGATTTTTGTATCTCTCTCTCTCTCTCTACTCTCTCTCTCTCTCTCTCTCTCTCTCTCTCTCTCTCTCATCTCTCTCTCTCTCTCTCTGTATATATATATATATAT
>NC_061093.1:71029402-71046902 GCF_015104395.2 Macrobrachium nipponense
TTATTTTGTCAAGTGCCAAAGGGAAATGATCTGAATAGGGGGATAATTTTTCCCTTAAAAACTGAAGAACGTCCTGTACTGGTACTTTTGTGATAGGGAGTCTACGTCAAGGCTTAAAGTTTTATGTTGTGAAGTGGTATATGTGCTTCTCTGAATTTGTGACAAAAGTCTTCCGAATGTTTGATGTGACTGGGAGAAAAAAAGAAAAATGCCTAAAAAAGGAGAGAAAGGAGGCCAGCTAAACCATTTAGAAATTTTGTTTTTATGGGCTCCTTTTATTAGATATATATATATATATATATATATATATATATATATATATATATATATATATATATATATATATATATATATATATATATATATATATATATATATATATAGCAGCAGAAACCAGACTACATTCCTCCATTACCAGAAACCGTGAGCGACTCAGGTCTTCTCCTTTGAAAGACACAAACTTTCGAGGACGAGAGATCGTATTTTTTCAGAGGTGTTTAAAAGCAACTTAAGGAAGTTCATCTGGCAGTTCGAGAGTTCGATTACTTTTCCCTCAGTGACTTCCGTTGGGTAGAATTAAGTGGAGGAGTCAACACTAACTCTCGCCCAAGTCAACTTTGCAAGCGTTTGTCCTTCTTCCACTGTCTCTGGTTCGTTGCAGAGAAACTTCTTTGTGTGACGCACTGTTCCTGCAAGCGTTGGAGAGAGTAATTGTCTGCGGGGGAATGCTTAAAGAAATCTTTAAGCATTCTCAAATTTCCCTCCCTGATTTTTTTCCTCCTTTAGTCTACGCTTCCTAAAATGCTCATTTCATATCCAGACAAAATATCGTCTGGAGGAAACTGTTGTTTGGGGGCGGGTGGGGGCTGGGAGGATTTGGATTTGCTGAATGTTTCTTGCATGTATTTTCCAGCTGATGGCTCTAAAGCAAGATGCTTAGTGAGGAATGTCCATCGAGAAGCTGATGTTTAACTGCAAAGCAGAGATTTAGATATCACAAAATAGTGATATCTAAATAATACAACTGTTTGAAATCGAAATAATGAAGTAAAACGCGATAATGGGAAATCTCAGTGTAAGATATACTCTTGAGATATCTAAAAAAAAAAAAAAAAAAAAAAACAAAAAAAAAAAAAAAAAAAGAATAATAAAATAAAAAATGTAAAAAAAAAGCAAGAAAAAAAATGGCACGGTTACGAAGCTATTAAAGTTGATATTCTTATTGGTGGTTACCATTTTGTGCCTGAATGCGAAAGAAAGAAAATAAGAAATCTGGTTTCTTTCTCATTAAATTATAGAATACCATGAAAGTTCGTATCCAACAATGAAATTGTTGAAAATAAGTTTCTCTCTCTCTTTCTAAATTCAAGAACTAAATAATTATTATTATTATTACTGTTGCTGTTACCGCTGTTATTGTTGCATCTGAATTTTAACGCCTTTCAAGATTAAACTTTTAGCTATTTATAATTGGTTCAACTAAGCAACGTTTGAAATTCACTGATATTGGACCACTGACTATTGTAGGATTATACGTGTACTCTTTAACTCATTCGATCCATCAGTCATAACCTTATAAGATACCATTTACCGACCTAATTTAGACCATTGGAAATTATGTTATCTAACTCGGGTGGAAATGTTCTCATTTTCGACCAGACAAGCAGGTGATTTATCTGGCATGTAAATATCGGACCTCTATCGAAAAACTATAGTACGAGAGCAAAGTTGCCTGAAGAGCTCATTACCTGTGTGGCGTAATCCTTAAATAATTCACTAGCAATTTTACCCTTTTGTAATCACCTCGTTATAGAAGTTGAATAGCTTTTCACTCCGGAGGAAGGAAGGAATTAGAAAACACTTTTTTTTCTGAAAATTTCGTAATATTCAAGATGGTCACCTTCTTTTGAATATTATCTTTCATTATCCATTCCATTTTCATTGCCTTGACGTTAAAGTAACGTGAATAGAATTATATGTAAATTTTATACCTGTTCCTATTATTTGCGAATCTGTCTCATAATAATATCAATTATAGTCATACCCTCTCCTAGACGATATGTATATCAGTAATAACAATGTCACCCTGGTTATCCTTTTTCCCAAAGACTAGCTCTTCTCCTTACTGATCAGGAGTTACTAACTGTTCATAAAAGAAAAGATATTTCTTGATGACTCAATTGTGGAATATGTGAACTTGAAAATAGAGTTAATGTAAATAACTAGTCTGAGGGAAAAGAAGTTCATCTATGAGGTGTTAAAAGTTTTCAGTACAAGTTATCAACGCTTATTAAGATAATATATGTTTTGCAGATTAGCGGACTTTTCTGAAAACAGTACAAATGAACTCATAAGGAATATTAGAAGATAGAGACAATCTGTAACCGTTCTGTTATTCGCTCAGGAGTTTTCTATAAGAACGCGCACTTGACAATTCTGAGTTTTTCTTTTTATTTCATTTACGTTTAAGACAACTTGCATATCATCTTTGATTAAAATCCTGTTATATAATATTTCCGATTTGAAAATGTAACAATGAACTCCAAAAGGATATCATTTCTTTGCATTGCATTTCAGTAGCTATCATATTACACTGTAATGTAATGAGAGACTCATTTATATAATCAAGAAATCGTTGGACTTTTAATTACTAGATGAACACTAATTCAATTTTAATTTGAGAATTAATTCATTGTATTCCTTGCGGATAATTAATTTTTAATTAGTTTTGTAGAATTGAAAGTTGAGGAATTAACGCTAATTTCAAAAGCTCATAATGATCATCTTCTAATAACTGAGTTTTTATCTCCTATAATGATTTCCCATCAAATATTTAATATGATTAACTTGTTATTGGTTTAAAAAATAATTATGAACTAATATTTATGGGAGTTTTCCCCCCATTTTGATAACTATTTATGAAAATCGCATAAAAAAGGACCAAAAAACTAAAAACCTTATAATAATTCAGCTAATGAATATTATTTTTTTTAACTCTTCGCATATATAAATAAATAAGTGCACAAACAAATACATAAATGCATTTAAGACATAAAAGCCAATGGTGTATGTGGTGTTAGTCATTGTGGGTAAATTACTATCCATTTGATATAATTACCTGTGAAAATGGCAAGGAAATATATTGAAAAAGCCAATTGAAACATGATATTGGAAAAGCCAATGAAAATATGATATTAAAAAAAGCCAATTAAAAGATGATATTGGCAAAGCCAATATCATCATTAAAACATGATATTAGAAAAGCCAATTAAAACATGATATTGGAAAAGCCAATTAAAACATAATATAAAAAAAAACAATTAAACCATGATATTGGTAAAAAGGAAATCTGGCCATACTCCATGCATGGAACTTGAAAACTTTAATTAAAGATGCAATGCATTACACCCTAATGCCATTCTACTTGCATTTTTATACATTTTTAACTATATAGTAATTTTTCTCCTTTTAATAAGTGAGATTTCTCCCTCCTGTATTTTCCTTTACCTTCTTTTACTTCCTAATGAGCTCCATATTCTTTGGAAGCTTGAATTTCAAGTCAATGGCCACCAAGGGCTTGTTCTCTCTGAATAGGGTTTTCATCTTTTGCGTATAATAATAATAATAATAATAATAATAATAATAATAATAATAATAATAATAATAATAATAAAATAACAATAATAATAATAATAATAATAATAATATGCTGGAAGTAATCCCTCTTTTAAACATGTTTTATTAAAAGTAATTGCTGCCTCAGCTGCATTAATTTTATACAGGTTCTTCTCTATTTTTCTAATTATTGCTTTCTCATTGTTGCTTAAACTGGTGAGCAACGCACCGAAGGTTGACATATCTCAGTTAGGTAGAACGATTGGATTTTATTGGTAAAAATTTCAGTTGGGGTAGTCAAATTTTCGGGCATATCCGTAGAGTTTATTACATAGAATTGATGTTAAATTCTATTTCTTTCCTATTCTTTCTATTCCTTTCCGGACGTTTCGTCTGAATAAACCTCAGACATCCTCTTGGGCGGAGGTAGTGAGAAGGTGAGTCCAGCTGCTTATATTGCGGTGGCGCAATAATAATAATAATAATGTTCTAAAGGGTCCACAATAATACAAACTAGTCGAGGGAGTGCTATAGTTTGGGAGAATCATTCAAAGGAAACAAGTCTTTTGTCAACGAAGACCCATTTGTTAATTTTTATATTACTAGTATGTTTTTAAAAGATTTTAAATGTAGGACAGGCTCTGTTTTTCCCTCTCCTGATGCTGCCTCTGCCTTGCCTCTTCCAGTCCAGGTAACTGCTGCCCCGGGGGAGTCTAATAACGGTGCCCAATCTACGCCCTTGGATGAAGGACTTCATGTAATGTTGCAGCAACCTGTACGAAGATCCAACAGGATTGCAGCCAGAAGGATTGATAGGGGGGAGGGTATCACCTAGTTGTTGTTAACTACCCTCTTTCTTCTCCTGGCCCATTAACGAGCTAACGACTGTTGTCAACGATCTTCAACGTCTCTTGTTTTTTAAATTTACCTCTGCACTTGTCGTAACTTTTTGTTCATTTGGACTGAAGATGAACCCAGGGAAGGGTTCGAAAGCTATCTGTAAAGTCTTCAAAATTATACACGGACTTTTTACACTTTGTATTATTGTGGACCCTTTAGAACATTATATATACTCTCGTGATAGAGAGTTTTTCCCTACTAAAATTGTCCACGTTTACATTCAATTTAAATCGAGGACATGGATATTTATTTTACCTCACAAGAAGAGCTGTTGATATACCGGCTGGTGGTGCTCCGTTGGACCAGGTGGCTCAGAAGGAAGAATCAGCTGGCCTTCCTCCGCAGATGCTTGGAGGAACATATCTTACCTAAGTCTTTTGGAATCTGCTCCCGTACCTCCTTCCTGGGAGAAGAGTTTCCTGAATTTGCCAGATATCTCCTTCAAGACAAAATACAGGAAGCTAAATGGGATGTCGAGGTCTTACATCTGGAATTACGCTCGTCACTCAGAGAACTTCGAGACCGTCTACAATTTGCCAGATTCGAGGGTGCCAGGCAAAGAGCAGGTGAGGTAGTTGCCGCTAGGGCCAGGGATCATAAACAGAGCCTACATAACAAATTAATGCGTGCACTAGATTATTCAAAATGGGACTATTCTACTAATAAAGTAAATAATCTTTCCACAGTTTTATTAAATAAAGAACAACTTGAAGATCTTAACTTGGGTATGGGTTTTTGTACCAGAACAGACAACCTTGATGTACTAAACTCTGTTAGTAGTATTAATTTGTTTAATCTTAAATACCCAGACTTTACTATAAATTTCTTAAAAGGTGCTATCCTAAATGATAATATAAATAATAAGTCTATTAATGTATTACCTAAAAGGCACCAACTGGCACTAGCTTCCTAAAAAAGAAACAAAGAAATCATGATCATGAGAGCTGACAAAGGAGGAGCTACAGTAGTCATGAACACAAGTGATTATTTGGACAAAGCTTATGCCCTTTTAAATGATACCCAAACTTATCTCACACTGCGGTCCCCGCCCATTGCCACCAAAATGCAACAAGAATTTAATAGAAAAATTAGAAAAATAGCCAATACCCTTTCTGATCCTCTGCACAAAGAATTAGTCTTATCAAAAATCTCTTCAAGATCCCCTAGTGTACCTTACTTTTATGGTGTTCCTAAGGTTCACAAACCTGGGTACCCCCTCAGGCCTATTATTGCTGCTTGTGGTTCACCGCAAAACACATTAGCAGAGTGGTTGGCTCAGGTTCTTAGTCAGTTTCTTGGCACGTTCTCAAGTGCTCATTTACAGCATTCATTCCAGTTTATACAGCGGGTCAAAGATAGTAATTGGGTAGATGGGAGGATGGCGAGTTTAGATGTTACAGCATTATTTACCAACGTTCCATTAGATTATGTGATCACAAAGTTACAGGAAGAACATGATCAAGGTAATGTGACTTTTGCCCATTCCCGCAGAGCAGTTTTTTCTCCCTTATCAGATTATGTGTCTCGTCCACTGTATTCCAGTTCAATAATCAGGGATTTGCTCAAAAAGAAAGTGTAGCCATGGGTTCTCCTCTATCCCCTGTCCTCGCTAACATTTGCATGGAGTTTGTGGAAAAAGAAATTATAAACAGGTGTGATGAAGAAACGAAACCAGTTTTATGGGCTAGATATGTGGATGACATTTTTATCATTTTTAAAGGTACCAATGAAAAGCTAAAAAAACTAGTAGCAATAGCAAATAGCATTTTACCATCAATTAAGTTCACGACAGAAGTAGAAGTGGATTCTAAATTACCGTTTTTAGATGTTTTAGTGTACAGAGACTGTAATAGTCAGAGGTACAAATTTTCAGTTTACCGGAAATCTACCAATTCCGAGAGTTATGTCCACTTTTATGCTTTTCACTCAAAAGAATAAAAAAGTAAACGTTATTATGAATTTTGCTTTACGCGCATTCAGAATTTGCGACTCCGAATATATAGACGGTGAACTTAAACACATCACGGCTACTTTTAGAAGTCTCAGATATTCCCCTCACTTCACTTGAAGAAAGCAATTTCGCGAGCGAGGAAAGTCGTTCTATGGACTGAGAGATAATAAGGAAAAAAACCAAAAAGATATTTGTCCCTTCCCTTTTAATCCAGAAGCAAAGAATATAAGTGGACATATCAACAAAAGTCAGAAGGAAACTAAAATTGTGTTCAAATATGAAAATACAATAAGACGTTCCCTCGTAAGAAACAATAACAATGATAAAAATCCCATAGTCCCAGGCGTTTATGAACTACCGTGTATGGATTGTAATAGTAAATATTTTGGTGAAAGTGGACGGGGACTAGATATACGTTTGGGCGAACCTAAGCGAGCTTATGAACTACAATCACAAAACAGCGCAATAGTAGCTACATGCATTCAGGAATGATCATAGACCCAACTGGAACGAGGCTAAAATTATCTTTAAAAGTAACAATGTAAATGTCAGACGACTAGTCGAGGGAGCTGCTATAAGTTTGGGAGAATCATTCAAAGGAAACAAGTCTTTTGTCAACGAAGACCCATTGTTAATTTTTATATGACTAGTTATGTTTTTAAAAAGATTTTAAATGTAGGACAGGCTTTGTTTTTCCCTCTCCTGATGCTGCCTCTGCCTTGCCTCTTCCAGTCCAGGTAACCGCTGCCCCGGGGGAGTCTGATAACGGTGCCCAATCTACGCCTTTGGATGAAGGACTTCATGTAATGTTGCAACAACCTGTACGATGATCCAACAGGATTGCAGCCAGAAGGATTGATAAGGGGGAGGGTATCACCTAGTTGTTGTTAACTACCCTCTTTCTTCTCCTGGCCCATTAACGAGCTAACGACCGTTGGTCAACGATCTTCAACGTCTCTTGTTTTTTTAAATTTACCTCTGCCTTGTCGTAACTTTTTGTTCATTTGGACTGAAGATGAACCCAGGGAAGGGTTCGAAAGCTATCTGTAAAGTCTTCTAAATTATACACGGACTTTTTACACTTTGTATTATTGTGGACCCTTTAGAACATTATATATACTCTCGTGATAGAGAGTGTTTCCCTAATAATAATAATAATAATATCAGGAGAGGGATCTTCCAGGGCGACTCACTGCCCCCACTACTCTTCGTAGTAGCCATGATTCCAATAACAAAAGTACTACAGAAGTTGGATGCTGGGTACCAACTCAAGGAAAGAGGCAACAGAATTAACCATCTGATGTTCATGGACGACATCAAGCTGTATGGTAAGAGCTTCAAGGAAATAGATAGCCTAATCGAGACTATAAGGATTGTATCTGTGGACATCAGGATGGAGTTTGGAATAGAAAAATGCGCCTTAGTCAACATACAAAAAGGCAAAGTAACGAGAACTGAAGGGATAAAGCTACCAGATGGGAGCAACATCAAACACATAGATGAGACAGGATACAAATACCTGGGAATAATGGAAGGAGGGGATATAAAACACCAAGAGATGAAGGACACGATCAGGAAAGAATATATGCATAGACTCAAGGCGATACTCAAGTCAAAACTCAACGCCGGAAATATGATAAAAGCCATAAACACAGGGGCAGTGCCAGTAATCAGATACAGCGCAGGAATAGTGGAATGGACGAAGGCAGAACTCCGCAGCATAGATCAGAAAACCAGCAAACATATGACAAAACACAAGGCACTACACCCAAGAGCAAATACGGACAGACTATACATAACACGAAAGGAAGGAGGGAGAGGACTACTAAGTATAGAGGACTGCGTCAACATCGAAAACAGAGCACTGGGGCAATATCTGAAAACCAGTGCAGACGAGTGGCTAAAGAGTGCATGGGAAGAAGGACTAATAAAAGTAGACGAAGACCCAGAAATATACAGAGACAGGAGAATGACAGACAGAACAGAGGACTGGCACAACAAACCAATGCACGCACAATACATGAGACAGACTAAAGAACTATCCAGCGATGACACATGGCAATGGCTACAGAGGGGAGAGCTAAAGAAGGAAACTGAAGGAATGATAACAGCGGCACAAGATCAGGCCCTAAGAACCAGAATATTATTTCGAAAGAACGAAATAGACGGAAATAACATCTCTCCCATATGTAGGAAGTGCAATACGAAAAATGAAACCATAAACCACATAGCAAGCGAATGCCTGGCACTTGCACAGAACCAGCACAAAAAGAGGCATGATTCAGTGGCAAAAGCCCTCCACTGGAGCCTGTGCAAGAAACATCAGCTACCTTGCAGTAATAAGTGGTACAAGCAACCAGCCTGAGGGAGTGATAGAAAACGATCAGGCAAAGATCCTCTGGGACATATGGTAATCAGAACTGATCGTGTGATACGTGCCAAATACCAAGACCTAGGCGTTGACGTTGATTGACAAAGTCAAGAAGAAAGTATCACTCATTGATGTCGCAATACCATGGGACACCAGAGTGAAGAGAAAGAGAGGAAAAAAATGGATAAGTTCAAGATCTGAAAATAGAATAAGAAGAATATGGGATATGCCAGTGGAAATCGTACCCATAATCATAGGAGCACTAGGCACGATCCCAAGATCCTGATAATTAATCTAGAAAAAACTAGAGGCTGAGTAGCTCCAGGACTCATGCAGAAGAGTGATGATTCCTAGAAAGGCGGCGAACATAGTAAGAAAAGTGATGGACTCCTAGGAGGCAGGATGCCAACCGGAACCCCACACTATAATACCACCCAGTCGAATTGGAGGACTGTTATAGAGCAAAAAAAAAATAAATAATAAATAAAAAAAAAACAATAATAATATTAATAATAATAATAATAATAATGTGAAGAATTTTCTTAAAGTCGGGACTGGAATATGAGTAAAGGTCCACAATTATATTTAGTAGTGGATTATATTGATTTATAAAAGCGCTGCAATAGCGTTAGGGTTCCTCTTCAGTCTAATTCAATTAGACTGAAGATGAATCCAGCATAGATATCGCAGCGCTTTTATAAACCATTACAATCCACTGCTGAATAATATTGTGGACCTTTAATCAATAATAATAATAATAATAATAATAATAATAATAATAATAATAATAATATAATGGGCGTTATGTCTGTCCGTCCGTCTGTCATTCAATCACGCCCAAACGGCTGGTCCGATGGGGATGAAACTTGGCAGGGTTATAGTGGGCACCCCCAAGATGGTTTATAATGGGATTTCATCCTACCCCCCCCACCCTAACCCTCCCCCTAATTTGCTAGTAATAATAATAATAACGTTGCCATTCTTTTGACAATTGACTATGGGTATCACCCTTCGCCTCAAAGTAAGGACTTTAAGTATACAAGAAGCCGACGGATATGGTCATAAAAGTATTTGGTCTTTCATAAAAGTGTTACCCCGAATTAACGAGAAGTTTTGCATAGCAAATTATACCCACAGAAAAGCCGCCATCGGTGGCTTTCTTTCACTATCGGTGTTATTAGGATCGTCAGTATCCACATTTACAATCAGTAACAAAGTATGTCATGACAAAAGCAACCTGACCCTTTAGCTTGGAGGTAGCGATGGGAAAAAAGAAGAACCATGTTCTGGATAATGACGGCTAAAAAAATTCCAGTATTATTCACGTTTTGCGTTAAGGTTTCATCAAAATAAACGAAATTTGATATTAGCATAACCTATATTCTCAAGTGCAAGTAGGAGTAGGAATACGTGGCAATGATTTTCCAGAATCTAAGCTTTTTAAAGCGATGCCAAGATGAATGCCACAACTTTCATGTTGTGACTGAGGGAAAGAATTACGGAAAACAGAAACGAGGAAGTATGCAGTGGCTTGAAATATGCACTACGTAGCACAATTCTCGTATAAATCTGCGATGATCAATGCAACTGTCGTAATCAGTCATTCGCGGATGAAGGGTGAATCATGCAACAAAGCATCAAATGAGATACGCACCAGATAGAAAAGCACAAACCCAGATGCTTACATGCTAAGAGCTTGTGCCAAGAGACAAATAAATTGATGTATGTGTCAATAAATTTCAAAGGGAAAAAGGGGGAAGGAAGAGATGAGGGAAATAGACAATGGAAAGAGAACACAATCAATTGGAATAATCACGGAAAAGCAATACTAATCCCCTCTCGACTAAATGGCGAAAAAGGGAGATATCCCAGATTTAAGTTTGGTGTCAGGGAGGAAGAAGCTCTCTCTCTCTCTCTCTCTCTCTCTCTCTCTCTCTCTCACTGAGGAGATCAGGCCAGGATCTGCTGTTTTCTTTTTATTTGGTAACAGTATTAAATAATCCCTTACAATTAATGATAATACAAGAACTGATTACATAGTTAGAGATTCTGAATTTGGTCCATCTTTAGTTGACATAAGAATCACGGTAAAAGAATAAGGTTTTTCTCATAAAATAAATAAACAAATAAATAAATGAACAGCCATATCGCGTACCCCACTCCTTCAAACGAAGGAGTAATTTATAGTATACACGCAAACACACACACACACACACACACACACACACACACACACATATATATATATATATATATATATATATATATAATATATATATATATATATATATATATATATATATATATATATATGTAAAAAGCCATACATTTCTTGAATGGTAAACATACCCAGAAAAGTGAGGAATTCGAGAAGCATAGTGTAAAATGCTCATGGAATATATATATATATATATATATATATATATATATATATATTATATATATATATATATATATATATATATATATATATATATATATATATAGATATATATATATATATATATATATATATATATATATATATATATATATATATATAAATATATATATATATATATATATATATATATATATATATATATAATATATATATATATATATTATATTATATATATATATATATATAGATATATATATATATATATATATCAGAGTAAAAAGCCTTAATTCTTTTAAACATTAAGCGTCGTGAGAAACGTCCCTAGAAAATGTGAGGAATTCGAGAAGCTTATGTAATCATGGAAAGGATTAATATATCTGTATCAAATCACACTGGTTTATCAGGTAGGATATTTGATTTGGCTTAAAAAAAAAAAGGTTTCATGATGAATTTGATTTTATAAGAAGTTACTGTTATTAGAATAATCACCAAATGTTCTTTAAAAAATAAGAATTAAACAGTGTTCTATGTCTTTTGCGCAAGTAGTTATTAAAGCGATTGCTTAATCTCTCCCTATCAAATATGAATATTAAATATGAATACTTAATGGAATTGCATATGTTAGAAGAGTGCCCATAAGTCATTATTTTCTTAAATAATGTCCCCTATAACATAAAACAAGTTTATCCTACCAAGGGAACATATAATCAACCGAATAAGAGATCATATTTATATTACGCGTACCTTCATAACATGCGCTTATTAATGAAATAAGCCTATGTAGGCAAATTTGTATTTCATGCCAAAGTAGATTAATTTTTTAAAAATCAAGCAAAATTCCTTTCCAACACGATTCTCATAATCTATCGTCACATATGCGAGAACTTGGTTTAAACTGTGCAATAGGGCCAGAAATCTGTATTATCACCTGGTGAAAATATGCAAATGATTTTTGATGAGATGGGAATTCTTACCGGCATCTTAATGCAAGTGCTCCTTCCAGGAAACTTTTAAACTACAGAACTTCAACATCAAGGTTAGTCGACTTCGATGCAGAACTATAGTTCTCATTTTATATATCATTAAATCCGCATGTATGTTTTCCAATTCTAAATACGTGTCTATTAATTTTTACTTATTTCACTCTGTACTCATACATATATATATATATATGTATATATATATATATATATATATATATATATATATACATATATATATTATATATATATATATATATATATATATATATATATATATATATATATATATATATATATATACATATGTATATATATATATAATGATATATATATATATATATATATATATATATATATATATATATATCATAAAGTCAAAAATATTCCCTCATATAAATATTAGGCGCCAGCATATTTCCATTCGTCATGAGATCACGCAACCCTCCCATCCATGGCTTATTATAATAAAATAATAATGTTCGTGGAAATAACGTATCCTGATTTTAGAACGTGGTTCATTGAGAATTTTGATGGAGAAAATGAAATATATAAGTTGCATATTCCATGAAAATGCTGTCACAAATTCAAGACATTTACTTTTAATATTTTAAACACAATACAAAGTCAACAACTGGATATGATTTCGACTAGTATCAGGACGCCTTTCTATTCTTGAAAATGAATTACTGTATTTTGGCATGAATGGCAATATTAACAGACTATGTTCTTTGGAAAGTTGGTAGCTTTAAATTGAAAATAAATAAATGAAACATATATAAAAACGTAATAACAGCAGTTGGGTAATGCTTACTAATAGAAGAGAGTTATAATTTCCTATAACCGAAACAGATGTACTGCTTTTTATTCCACTGAGCGTGACGACACTTGAAGCTCAAGGGTTCGACACTAATCGATGACAATAAAAACAACTGGCCTCATTTAGTTGTCAGGTCCAATATCTCTCCATCAAGGGCAAAGGGATTTAACAATTTCTATAAATCAGTGCTGTCCAATTAATGGTTGGCTGCAGTTCTCTCTCTCTCTCTCTCTCTCTCTCTCTCTCTCTCTCTCTCTCTCTCTCTCTCTCTCTCTCTCTTTCGTCGATTCCAATCATAACTTTCGACTTTACTTACTAAATGAAAATTTAACATAGTAAATGCTTTTCCTCTAAAGCTAACGGATTCATTCAATAACTAATGAAGCGCTGCTCCCATTAATGTTACTATGAATAGCATAATTTGTTTTATTTTTGCAATGAAATTATATCCTGAAATATGATTTGCATCACAAATTTGATTCATTATTGTTTAAAAAAGCTTGTATCAAATGTATATATATATATATATATATATATATATATATATATATATATATATATATATATATATATATATATATATATATATATATATATATGTTCTTATTTCACTTTTAATGTTCGTATTTCACTTTTAATGTTCTTATTTCACTTTTAACTTTGAATTATGCTAATTTTTAAATTATAATTTTAAATTTAAAATTTTTAGATTGTAATTTTTATTTGTATTTTTGCTTTTATTAATTTAAAATGTACTTTTATTTTTAACAGACTGATGATGCACAAAGTTCCTTGTGCGAAACGTTTCTTAGCGAATAAACCCTTTTAACTCTTCATGTGTCTTCGGCTTTTCCTGAAGTTAATGTTATGATATATATATATATATATATATATATATAATATATATATATATATATATATATATATATATATATATATATATGAATAAACATATACCTCTAGGCACATACATATACCTAAGATATATATGTTCATTCATTTATATGGTAAACATATACATATATTACATATATATATATATATATATATATATATATATATATATATATATATATATATATATATATATATATATATATAATCATTGTGTACGTTTCTATACAAACCTTTTTAAACAGTACTGAATCAAATCTGTTAAAATATATGCAAATACATTAAGACGGAAGATGAGACAGATGCGTATTGCCTTCTCCATCCATCTGTGTACCATTTTGTGTCTCTCTCTGTGCAAGTAATACTGATCGAGATGAGAGGTTAACTTTATCCTTTGATCTCCGAGGCAACAGTGGCCTCTTTCTTGTTATTGCCTCTTCCGTTTCTTCTTTATTTTTCCTAGTTACAAGTTGGATTTGATACTGCTATTGACATATAAGAAAACTGCATGATTAGGCTTTTCGCTTATGAATAATTCGTTGATATATATGCAAACAGTAATAGCTACAATGCCCTTCGTAACGTTTTGAATTCTTTGCCTTTTTTTAATACACTTGTCATTACAAAGCCTGACGATCAAAGTTCAAAGAAATTTTTGTGAAATTTATGATGTCTGGTACTGGGAAACAAACCCAGGTCCCATAATCACAAAGAGATTCACGTTGCCCTCCTGACGACAAGAAGAGGGCATTGTGGCTACTACAGGTTGCATATGTACCTAGTAAAAAAAGTACTTGGCTATCTCGCTTTTTCATTTTTTCCTTCGTGGCAAAAAACCGTTATATATACATATATATATATATATATATATATATATATATTATATATATATATATATATATATATATATATAATTATATATATATGTATTATATATATATATATATATATATATATATATATATGATATATATATATATATATATATATATGTATTTATATATATGTATATGTAAATAAACTTTCAGTCGTTTTGAATATTTAGATGGCGTGAAAAGTTCAGAGTAGACTCCCCAAAGAAATAAGAAATTTCCTTATTTAAAGGGGAAAATATGGAATACGTGAGACCCTTAGTATAAACAATAGTGAAAAAATTCCTCAATTATCTAATCTGTATTATTTTCCATTTACATTACATATCGTAACATGATAAAATATGAAAATCTGATGTTTATTCATTAGGCTTTTCCTTAAAAGACGAAATTCCCTCTGGTAACATTGAGGAGTAAATCAGAAAAGAAAAAACGTGTTAGATAAACTAATCATGAATGCAAACATCCATCCATTCCTCCACTTCTGAATAAGCCCAACAATGAACGTCCCGGCTCTTTAGTGGGCCAGGACGAACCCAATTAGAAAAATAACTCGCCTTTTATATGATAATTTCGTTCTGTCGCTAAAACACTTCTTGTCTTGCACAATCTCATCTTCAGCAATGGTGCCAGAGACGGAATGAACTGCGTATTTCGTTAAAAAAAGAAAAAAAGAAATAAAAGACAAACCATTGACAAATTAAGTTATCTGCATTTATGTGTGTCTATTAAATAGTGTTACTCTTTACGAATATAAAAAACGAAACATGCAACCACATACATACTAAATACATAATTGCAATACGTTTGTGTTTTCATAACTTGTGTTTGCATTTATGCATGTTCATCTAAACCGCATATAATAGTGGTATATTTATTAGAAGAGAAATGATGAATGGAGTGTACAATTTGAACATTGGGAATAATTGAATTCTCCTTTGCATCTGCTACAAAACTCTAATGAATTTTAGTTTTTGGAGAGATCGCGTACGTGTAGTATATTTTTCAAACATCGTGTAACCGGTAATACGCACATAAATGCACACACACACACACACACACACACACACACACAGCACATATATATATATATATATATATATTATATATATATATATATATATATATATATATATATATATATATATAGATATATATATATATATATATATATCTATATATATATATATATATATATATATATATATATATATATGTATATATATATATATATGTATATATATATATATATATATATATATATATATATATATATATATATGTATATATATATATATATATATATCTATATATATATATATATATATATATATATATATATATATATATGGTATATATATATATATATATATATATATAGTATATATACTATATATATAATATATATATATATATATATATATATATATATATATATATATATATATATATATATCATATATATATATATATATATATATATATATATAATATATATATATATATATATAGATATATATATGTGCGCCTAACCGTTTTAAACCTCGAAAAAATGCCACAATTGTGAGTGTGGTTAAACCTTGAATTAGAAGAATCTCTCTCTCTCTCTCTCTCTCTCTCTCTCTCTCTCATTTACAGCCTGTAAAAACAAGTAAATTGATGCCTTTAACAATCAGAGAAAATTACGAAGCCGAGTCTCATTGCTCTAAGAAGAACCCCTTCAAGCATTTTTAATTTGAGAAAACGGATAATAGGATGACGACTTTCGCTCTTCTGAGGAAATTAGAACGTGATTAAATATGAAATGAAAATGGAGCGAGCATGCCTTAACTCTGCTGAAAGATTTCCGCTATTTTTTATTTATTTGTCTTTCCAGAAAGTAGTAGTAGTAGTAGTAGTAGTAGTAGATTCCCGTCTTTATAATGGAAGGTGGTATTATTATCGTTAACACCATTGTCTTTGTTACCTTTATGGACACAGACTTACAATGAAACAACAGATACAATGAAATAACAGATTCGCAGAAGACGAAAACAAAAGGGACGAGAAACGAAACCACAGACGAAACAAAACCTGAGACATAAAATTTCAGAGTTTCGAGTACAGAAACGCCGATGAAAAGACAGACTTCCAAACATCGTTACAGGGACAAAACTCTCAGGAATATTATCCTACCGGAAGAGACAAGGAAGCATCAGCAGTGGATGTCAATGGAATGGGTCCAGAGAGGCTGGAATGCTATCGAAGAGTTCCAGATATTTCAAGTTTGAGTCATAATTACTCTTCGTATGCGTAGAATAATTGTTAATTCGTCTCAGGAATTTCACAGCCTTTGAATCTATCTGGGTCTCCCCTTTCGATCTTGATTCCTTTGAGGATTTGAGTTTTGAGACTGTCAAGCCTATAGTAGAATCACATCACCCGTGCATCTGATGTCTAAGCCAGTCCCTTACGACACTCTTGGTTGGCTGTTGATAAGCCAATGACAGGGCTGGAAACTCTCAGTCTCTCTCGAGACGTATCCCTCAGGAGTGGTGGTACATACATATTACCCATGTGAACTCTCCCGAGAGAGACAGTTTCCTGCCCTGTGACTGCCTTATCAACAGCCAATCAGGAGCGTCGTAAGGGATTGGGCCTAGTTATCAGAGGCACGGGTGATGTGAATCTACTATATCTCAGAGGCACTATCGGACGTTCAACAATGGAGAGAC
>NC_061093.1:71054402-71064402 GCF_015104395.2 Macrobrachium nipponense
GATAAGTTTTTACAAGTATTTATAGCATGCAAGGTCGTGTACAATCGGTGGGCGGGTCGGTGGGTGAACGGATTTTAATTGGTCGTTGGGATGGAAACGAAAATCTCCCCCTGAGGCGTTCTGACCTGCGTATTTTTTGGACGGGGGTATTAGCGTCGGTTGGGTGTTGTTTGGGTTTACCCACTCTTGGGCGGCAGGCTGTACAATTGATATATCTTCCGCTCGTTCTTCTCCCGCTTTCTCTCTCTACTTCTTCCGCTCTTTCTCTCTCTCTTGCTCTCTCTCTTTCTCTTTCTGCAAGTTCCTCTCTCTCTCTCTCTCTCTCGTTTCGCTCCTTCTACGCTCTCTCTTTCTCTCTGCTGCCTCTCCTCTCTCTCTCTTTCCTCTTTCTCTCTCTGTTTGCTCCTCTCTCTCTCTTTCTCTTTCTCTCTCTCTCTCTCTCTCTCTGTCTCTCCCCCCTCGATCTCTCTCTCTCTCTCTCTCTCTCTGTCTCTCCCCCCTGATCTCTCCTCTCTCTCTCGTGGATGTATACCGTAGTCGTTGGTTTTCTTGCGCCATTTCTTCTTATGATGGTGGGGAGAAACTCTGTTTTCTTTTACCGTGTTGATAGTCGTTTTTTTCTCTAATATATGTAAAGCTTTCAGATACGTAGGCGTTTTCGGTCCGGTGCATGGTCAATAATTTCTATGTCTTTCATAAGCTAGCTCTTTCTGGTCTCCTGTTGTGTTTTTTTCCTCCCTATAGTGAATGAAAATGGCCCCCTTCTTGAAGATGACACGAGAGACGCTTGGAGAGTCTGGTAGTGGTCATCCCGATATAAGATGGTGGGGGCATCCATCCACCGAGCATGTGAATTCGATAGATGACACTCTTCTCTTCAAAGACGTTTTTTTCTGGGGGCGTCGGGTTGTTTTTCTAAGAAGCAGCTGGCTGGTTTTCATGCTTTTGTAATAAATTATGAGGGCTAATTTTTAATCACTTTCTGTAGTGGTGGGGAGACATTTTCCCTCCTGATTAATTTTCCTTATAGCCTTTTCATCTTCCAAATATTTGTGGTGCATATGATTTTTATAAATATTTTATAGCTCCACTTTGTCGTTAGTTACGGTCGTTCTTCTTGTGCCATTTTATTTATGGAGTCCTCGTTTGGCGTTCGACCATACGGTTTGAAAAAGTTTTATTATTAATGAGAAACTTGTGTAGACCTTTCGATTTCCCTGGTGGTTTCTCCCTCCATGTGGAACAGTGTTTGTAAGTGCGCGGCGGACGAAGGCCTCTACCACCGATCTTTTGTTTATACCTGTCTGGGCACTCGCTGGACCCATTAAGCATAGACCCGGTTTGTGGGTTTTCTTGTAAACCGTGGTGGTGGTATCCCGTAGGGTCTGCTGACCCGAACGTCCAGGAAGGGTAGGGCACCGTCAACGCTGCGTTCACACGTGAAGTGGCGGACGGAGCCATTCTTCGAAGGTGTTTCTTAAAGTTTCAAGGTCCTCTTCTCTGTCAACTTTTTATGAAGGTGTCGTCTATGTAGCGGTATTATTGGGGGGGAGGGGGACAGGGGATCTTATTGAAAACTCTTTCTTCGACGCCACTCATAGAAGTTGGCAAATAGAACCCCTAATGGGGATCCCATTGCCACGCCGTCAATCTGGCAATAAAGATGTTCCTCTGTGGGTCGTGAATGGTGCCTTCTTGGTACATATTTCAAGGAGGGATTTTAGGGCTTCCTCGGGGATGTTCAAAGCCTGTGTCTCCCTCACATCTGTATACCTCTGTCGAGATGTGTTCAATCGTCTCGTCGACTGGAACGTTCGTGAAGAGCTCTCGACGTCAAGAGAGGCGATGATACCTGTAGGACGGAGAGTCTCGGAGTTTACGTAAAAAGTCGTAGATGACTGTAGACAATACCTGTCAGGGATATATGGCGTGAGGAGTTCATTGAGTCTCTTTCCGCGATTTGTAAGTCGGGGTTGGGTATTTTGGCTTATAATGGGGGCGAAGAGGATTTCCAGGCTTGTGGGTTTTTACGGTGCCGTAAATATACCCTGGTTAAAGTCACCCTGGCAAGGGGAAGTCTGGGAGGCATTCCTAGCGCATGGATCTTTCGACCATCCTATTAATGTCTCGTCGGATGTCTTCGATGGGGTTTCTTTGTTGATTTTTTTCTGAATTTGGATTGATCAGCCAGTATTTGGCCAGTTTCCTCGTGCTATTTCTGAGGTCTTGATGAGCACTAGGGCAGCAGCTTTGTCTGCCCTTCTTAGTGTTATTTCCTTTCCTGGTTTGATTTCAAGTTTTTAGCAGTTTCTTTCAATTTCTCTGGTAGGATAGCGCTTCTGTATAGGGCTCCTCGGTCGGTAAGGGCTTCTGCTAACAGTAAGGGCTGGAGGGAGTCGCTCGCTGACCCTGCTTCGTACTCGAGGGACTGGATAGAGTCAAGGAGGACTTCGACCTCCAGGCGCTTGGCGTGTGGGTTTGGCTTTTTTGTCACGTGGGTATTGAGCCAAGATTAAGGAGATCTTCTTCTTCGGGTCGGGTGTCGTTTATATTCCGTGAGGTTGATGAAATCATTCTTTTTTCGGGATTTTCAACTTCCTCCATTAAGCCTCACAAGTTTCTTAAGTATTCCACTTTTCTCTCTTGCGGTAATCCTTCTGAAAGGATACTTAAGAAACTTGTGAGGCTTAATGGAGGAAGTTTGAAATTCCCCGAAAAAAGAATGATTTCATCAACCTCACGAATATAAACGACACCCGAAGAAGAAGATCTCCTTATCTTGGGCTCTATACCCAGTTGACAAAAAAGCCAAACCACACGCCAAGCGCCTGGAGGTCGAGTCCTCCTTGACTCTATCCCCCCCCCCCAGTCCCTCGAGGACGAAGGCAGGGTCAGGTCGAGCGACTCCCTCCAGCCCTTACTGTTAAGCAGAAGCCCTTACCGACCGAGGAGCCCCATACAGAAGCGCTATCCTTACCAGAGAATTGAAAGAAACTGCTAAAAACTTGAAATCAACCAGGAAATAACAATAAGGGAAAGGGCAGACAAAGCTGCTGCCCTAGTGTCATCAAGACCTCAGAATATCACGAGAAACTGGACCAAATACTGGCTGATCAATCCAAATTCAGAAAAAATCAACAAGAACCCCATCGAAGACATCCGACGAGACATTATAGGATGGTCGAAGAATCCATGCCGCTAGGAATGCTCCCACTTCCCCTTGCCCAGGGTGACTTTAATCCAGGGTATATTTTTACGGCACCGTAAAAACCCACAAGCCTGGAAATCCTCTTCGCCCTATTATAAAGCAATCCCAAACCCCGACTTACAAATCGCGAAAGAGACTCAATGAACTCCTCACGCCATATATCCCTGACAGGTATTGTCTACAGTCATCTACCGACTTTTTACGTAAACTCCGAGACTCTCGTCTACAGGTATAATCGCCTCTCTTGACGTCGAGAGCCTCTTCACGAACGTTCCAGTCGACGAGACGATTGAACACATCCTCGACAGAGTATACAGATGTGAGGAGACACAGCTATTTGAACATCCCCGAGGAAGCCCTAAAATCCCTCCCTTGAAATATGTACCAAGAAGGCACCATTCACGACCCACAGAGGACATCTTTATTGCCAGATTTGACGGCGTGGCAATGGGATCCCCATTAGGGGTTCTATTTGCCAACTTCTACATGAGTGTCGTCGAGAAAGAGTTTTCAATAAGATCCCCCTGTCCTCCCCAATACTACCGCTACATAGACGACACCTTCATAAAAGTGACAAGAGAAGAGGACCTTGAAACTTTAACGAAACCCCTTCGAAGAATGCTCCGTCCTCACTTCACGTGTGAACGCAAGCGTTGACGGGTGCCCTACCCTTCCTGGACGTTCGGGTACAGCAAGACCCCTACGGGATACACCACCACGGTTTACAAAGAAACCCACAAACCGGGTCTATGCTTAATGGGTCCAGCGAGTGCCCAGACAGGTATAAAAGATTGCGGTGTAGAGGCCTTCGTCCGCCGCGCACTTACACACTGTTCCACATGGAGAGAAACCACCAGGGAAATCGAAAGGTCTACACAAAGTTCTCATTAATAATAACTTTTCAAACCGTATGGGTCGAACGCCAAACGAGGGACTCCATAAATAAATGGCACCAGAAAAGAACACGACGTAACTAACGACCAAAGTGGAGCTATAAAAATATTTTTATAAAATCATATGCACCACAAATATTGGAAGATGAAAAGGCTATAGGAAAAATAATCAGTGAAAATGTCTCCCCCACTACAGAAATGATAAAATTAGCCTCATAATTTATTACAAAAGCATGAAACCAGCCACTGCTTCTTATGGAAACAACCGGCGCCCCAGAAACGTCCTTTGAAGAGAAGTGTGCATCTACGAATTCACATGCTCGGTGGATGGATGCCACCATTCTTATATCGGATGACCACTACCAGGGGGGGGGAACTCTCCAAGCGTCTCTCGTGTCATCTTCAAGAAGGGGCCATTTTTTATTCACTATAGGGAAAACACAAAGAGAGGACCAGAAAGAGCTGAGCTTATAAAGAACATAAAAGAAATTATTGACCATGCACCGGACCGAAACGCCTACGTTATCTGAAGCTTTACATATATAGAGAAAAAAACCGACTATCAACACGGTAAAAAGAAAAACAGAGTTTCTCCCCACCATCATAGAGAAAAATGGCGCAAGAAACCAACCGACTACGTATACTCCACGGAGAGAGAGAGGAGAGATCGAGGGGGGAGAACAGAGAGAGAGAGAGAGAGAGAGATCGAGGGGAGAGACAGAGAGAGAGAGAGAGAGAGAGAAAGAGAAAAGAGAGAGAGATCAACAAAAGAGAGAGAAAGAGAAAGAGAGAGAGAGGGACAGCAGAGAGAGAAAGAGAGAGCGTTAGAAGGAGCGAACGAGAGTAGAGAGAGAGAGAGAGGAACTTGCAAGAAAGAGAAAGAAAGAGAGAGAGCAAGAGAGAGAGAAAGAGCGGAAGAAGTAGAGAGAGAAGCGGGAGAGAACGAGCGGAAGATATATCAATTGTACAGCCTGCCGCCCAAGAGTGGGTACCCCAAACAAACACCCAACCCGACGCTAATAACCCCGTCCAAACTACGCAGGTCAGAAACGCCTCAGGGGGAGATTTCGTTTCCATCAACGACCAATTAAAATCCGTTTCCCACCGACCCGCCCACCGATTGTACACGACCTTGCATGCTATAAATACTTGTAAACTGTATCTTAATTCACTGTACTGTAAAACTCTCATAGATGCTGCCTGTGCGCTGTCGACACGTTAGAGGAATAAACCTAAGACAAATGAAAATCTTTACATGTCCTTAGGAAACTTAATACACCAGCTACATGCTGACGAGAAAAAGATAATAAGAAGAATTGAGAAGATTCTATATAAATTAAATGCCGTTGAAACAGCTATTGTAATAATATAATAATAATAATAATAATAATGATAATAATACTAAAACTTATCACAGATTCCTCCCGCTAATCCGGCAATCAGACCGAACCCAAATACTTGCACGGCTCTGAGGAGGAAATGCATTTCTCGGTATATTTTTTTTAAACAAAGGAATTTACCCAAAGGCTTCGCATGGAATTAATTCCAGCGCGTCTGGAATGGCGACTCTTCCATTCTCCTTCAAAGGAAATCATTCTTTTTCACCTGAGTAGAAGAATGAATGAAGACTTTTTGTTTTATCCCTTGAGAATCGTCATTGTCCTGTTTATAAAGGTGCGCACATGTCTTGGCTTCCCGTTTACCTTCCCAGAACGTTTTTCCTGCCGCTATCAGTTTTTTGCTCTGTAATCCCCAACTATCGCTCTCTCTCTCTCTCTCGCTCTCTTCACACACACACAAACACACACACACACACACACGACACACACACACACACACACACACACACACACACATATATATATATATATATATATATAAAATATATATATATATATATATTATTTATATAGATATATATATATAAATATATGATGTATATATATTATATATATATATATATATATATATATATATATATAGTATATATGTATATATATATATAATATATATATATATATATATATATATAATATATAAGATATATTATATATATATATATATAATATATATATATATATATATATATATATACTATATATATATATATAATATATATATATTATATATATATATATATATATATATATATATATATATATATTTTATATACATATATTTTTATATTTATATGTATATATATATATATATATATATATATATAAATATACATATAATATATATATATATATATATGTATATGTTATATACATATACATATTTATACATATATATATATATATATAGATATATATATATATATATAATATATCTATATATATATATATACGAAATAGCCAATGAGGTGAAGAATCAACAAACGACCAGGTACCAAGCGCTTTCGTGTATTGCGTACACTTCTTCGGGGTACAAAGTAAAATAAATAAATAGAAACATAAACAAGAAAACTTTCACAGAACAAAGATCAAGCCATAAACAAGCAAATTATCATTACAAATTGTCACTACCAAACAAGTAAGAATACTTTAAAAGTGCTTAAGAACTGAAACTGCAGTTAGTATAACAGGCTGTTGCTAAACAAAGGTGACATTGTATTTCCCTACAATTTTATAAACAAGGTAACTATCTAATTTAAATAGACCTGAACTCAGATTCATTAGTTGATATTTAAAATGCTTAATAAATGCAGATTCTATTATGTTTCTTTTTACAATATGGTTACAAAATATTACTTCAGATGCATTTTTCCAGTCTATACTATGGTTAAATCATTCATGTGTACAAATAAAGCACTCGTCGATTGTCCTGTTCTAACTGCGTAACGGTGTTGTTTTAGACGGTAATCTAGTTCTTTACCAGTTTGACCAAGGTAGTTGTAATTACAGCCAGCACAAGGAATCGTGTAAATGCAGCCACTAGATTGTTTTGGGGAATTACGCACAATGATATTTTGAAGTGTTCCTGAATTTTTATATACCACATTTATCTTGAAAGTTTTCAGTAATTTCTGAATAAAAGAAAGATTGACATTATATGGCAGTGTTAAGATATTTTCTCTCACAAAAGGCTCCCTATTGTTAGCGGAATAAAAAAATATTTCTAGCTTTCTGCAAAGATTTGTCATTAAAAACTTTGGGTATTTTAACCTATTTCCTACGTCATAAATTTTACAATCTCGGAGTCTAGGAATTCCGGACTGCAAATCCGTAGTGTCCTTAAAAACATGCTACAAAAAACTGAGAGTTTTACATTAACAGGGTGGTCTGAATAATAGTGGATATATGAACAGACATTGGTAGGTTCCTGTAAACATCAAACACAAAGCTTCTATCCCTTCTATGAACCAAAACATCTAAAAAACGGTAATGAAACAATTATTTTTCTTCTTCAACGGTGAATTTAATAGAAGGTACCAAATTATTTAACTTTTCTAAAAATATGTTCAAATTTTCGCTCAAATTTTGGCTTGATCTTTGTTCTGTGAAATTTTCTTGTTTATGTTTCTATTTATTTATTTTACTTTGTACCCCGAAGAAGTGTACGCAATACACGAAAGCGCTTGGTACCTGGTCTTTGATTCTTCACCTTTCATGTGGCTATTTACGTACATATTTGTCACGTGCTGTTTGGTGACTTATTGCTGATATATATATATATATATATATATATATATATATATATATATATATATATATATATATATATATATATATATATGTTTTATATAGTTTAGATATATATATATATATATATATATATATATATATATATATATATATATATATATATATATATATATATATATATAAATGATGGTTTTTTTTGCAAAGCAGGGACAAGGACAAATATTCCGCGTAACATCTTACTCCCGCCTACATCACGAGATTAGCAACAACATTGATATTGTAAAGGTAAGAGAATGGCTGACAACTTGTTGCTTCTCCTCGGATTTTTTCCCGAATATAAATGGATCCATTTAACATGAATGACTATTAATCGGAGACACATCCGCGAACGACTAGAATTTTGAAAAAGACTACACTTCTGATCAAACGCCTTCGAGCGGTCGAGAATTAAGGGTGCAAGTATGCTTAAACATAAACCCTAATATGAAAGGCTTGCAATGCGGTGAAAGTACATGCCGAGCTATGTCGAAAAATCCCTCATACGCAGATCGACGGTCACTTGATTTAGAGATATCTTGAAAATACACAGTGGATACCTAACTTCAAATATTTATAAACGCTCTACTCAGCGCAATTGCTGGTATATTTATCAGAATTTTTTAAATTACTTATATATATATATATATATATATATATATACTATATATACTATATATATATAGTATATATATATATATATATCTATATATATATATATATTATATAGTATATATATATGTATATATGTATATATATGTATGTATGTATATGTATATGAATTTGAACTTTAAGACGCAAAGGGCTCTATTATAGCATCCAAAAATTATTAATATTATTATTATTATTATTATTATTATTATTATTATTATTATTATTATTATTATTATTATCATTGTTATTCAATGAATCTAATTCACAAGAAACTAAATAAAATTATAGATAACTTGTGCTTTTACTTCTGCTAAAAATGTTTTCGAAACACACTGTCCTATTTGTAAATTTATGGGACAACGAATAGGGTCACCTATCCAGTGAAAAAAAATAAATAAAAAAAATAAATGGCAGAAGAGCGCCGCTATAAAAAATTGCACGGTGTCTGCAACTATCCGACATATCTTTTTTTTATTGCAGAATTCTGACCTAAATATTGTATCAGGTTGAAGGTCAAAGGTGTTTCATATTTTGCGTCACCGATATTGGATTTGGGCATTCCAAGGGCATGCAGTAATTGCACCTGTCACCTGCAGCTCCTACAGGAAGACGGGTGATTCAGAGACGAGAGAAATGGCTCCTTTGGGAATTCCAATTTCCTAGAAGGAGGAAATCATACGATTTCATCTGATTTCTTCTTTTCGGGGTTAAGATGGAGGTATCCATTTTATTTATTTTTTTTCCTTAGGGGAAAGAGGTTAGGAATGGAGGAAGCGAATGTGTAACTGTCTTTTTTGTTGTTATTCACTGTTTGAATATATCGTAAGACACATTTATGATCGGATAAGGAACCGTAATATCCGTCACATCATTTTGTAGTTTTTTTTGTGAGAATTGTTTTTTTTTTTTTTTTCTTATTTTAGTGAGGATGAAGGAAAGGCAAATTTGGAACTCATTTTAACAACGATTTTTTTTATTCTCAAGTGAATGCTGAATAATTCTGCAAGCAACTTTTTTTTTATTCGTAATCAGGATTACGATAAAAAAAAAAAAATTCTTGCCAGTAAGGTTGTTAGAAGAATGTGGAACGAAAGGACAAATAGTTTTAGGCTTCCACTCATTAAAAGTTCGTAATTCCTTATATTTCTTATTTTTGATGGTAAGGGAGGAAGGAAAAAGAACCATTTATTTAACTTTTGTCTGCTTTCAATAACGACAATTGACAATTCCCTCATGCAAGTTTGTGTTTGACAGCTTCATACTTCATTTCTTATAATTGTAATTATACCTAATTTTTTTTCTGCTTTCAATAACAATTGGCAATTTCCTCGCGAAAGTTTATGTTTGACAGCTTCATACTTCATTTCTTTTCATTGTAAATAATGCTGCTAGATTTATGCCTTTATTGTCTTGCATAAATTATCCGGTTGTCCCACAAGACACATGATATGTTTCTATCTCATGAAAGATTGATTTCCTTCATTTAGCTCGAATCTATTTTGGTCGTCGCATTTTCTGATCGAACCTAGAAATAATTATAGGATAATGAAATTTGAAAGGTT
>NC_061093.1:71069402-71074402 GCF_015104395.2 Macrobrachium nipponense
AGGTCTGCTTTGGCTGGATCTAAAATGAAACCGAATTAGTTTTGAAAATGGAGAGCAAGTCTTTGATGAATAATGCCTCCTCTAATCAGACTTTAATTAACATCGAACACATTTTATGCGGAATTTCCAAATACACTGTCATGCTTGTCATGTCGGGGAGACTTCGCCTAAAATGAATTCCCTCAGGGACCTCAGTTTCTGATATTCATTTGACACTACCTCAGAGGCAGCCAGGAGGTTATTCACAGAGTCCAAGTGTTATTACACAGCTCGGCGAATTTACATCCAATATCAGGCCTTGTGCAAGACAGAATGACGGGACAAAATGTTATTGAGAACATCTTAATGCTTCGTAAAATAACAAACATTCATTACGCAAAATACATTATAGCTATATCTGATATTTACAAGCTTAATTCACTATTATGACGATCAGAAATATATTTCAAGAGGAATTTAAAATCCGCTTTTATTTTGGTAAAAAACGTTCCTATCACATATGTCCTTTTTCCTTAAGAACAGATATTATATACATGTATATGATAATATGTATATGTATATATATATATATATATATATATATATATATATATATATAGATATATATATATATATATATATATATATATATATGTATGTATATATATATAATGTTGTGTGTGTATGCATATGTATATATGTATTTGATTTTATCATCGCAAGACCGGAATTGGGTCATAATGACAAAATTAGCCTCTCTCTCTCTCACTCTCTCTCTCTTTCTCTCTATCTCTCTCTCTCTCTCTCTCTCTCTCTCTCTCGCTCTCTCTCTCTCTTCTCTCTCTCTAATTAAAGTAGGAAGATGATGGTCAAATTCCTTATTTAGTTTTTTATTCATTTACATATCTCTTCTTTTAATATCAAGATTAAAAGGTTAACTTCGACTCTGCTATACAAATTCTCGTTAAATTTATTTGTATAGTAATAATAATAATAATAATAATAATAATAAGTAATAATAAGAATACTAATAATCTTACTATAACGGGCGTAATGTCTGTCCGTCCGTCTGTCATTCAATCACGGCCAAACGGCTGGTGCGATGGCCATGAAACTTGGTAGGGATAGGGTGGGGACCCCTAAAATGGTTGATAATGGGGTTTCATCCTACCTCCCTCCCCCTCCGAAGGAGGTGTGGGTAAGAGGGGATTCCCTGAAACGGAGCTGGTTATGCCCGTAGACTTAGTTGCTTTACGAATTTTCATAACATAATTTCTGTTTATTTTTGAAGGAATAATAATAAGAATAATGATATAGTAATAATAATAATAATAATAATAATTAATATAATAATAATAATAATAAGAAGAAGAAAGAAGAAAAGAAGAAGAAGAAGAAGAAGAAGAAGGGGAAGAAGACCTTTCAAAAGTATTTAAACAAATGAAAGCAAGTTACTAGAAGAGTTAATTCCAAATGACCTGGATAAAAAATAAGAATTTATCCTTCCAATAGCCCCATTTGAAATGGCCCGAGAGGACACCTTGTCTCTTCCAGGTTCCTACAAGAGGGACATGAGCGGGTTCTCTTGGGGGACCCGGGTTCCTGGACTCCAGAACTGAGCCCGAGAAATCCCTCTTTACAAAACAGCTCCTGTGGGCGTCCCTCTGGAATCACAAGGGGCGTCTGCCAATTTCATTCCCTCCGGAGTCCACAAGAAGAAGGATGTCCTGTGGTGGTCAAATGGATATATGTTTTGAAAAGAGACACGCCATGGTGCTTGCTTGTGTTGTAACGATTCTGAATGATTTTAACATTGCAGGCCAAAACAGTGTCTCAATATTCAGTTTCGAAACTCTCTCTCTCTCTCTCTCTCTCTCTCTCTCTCTCTCTCTCTCTCTCTCTCTCTCTCTTCCCCTATCTTCCCCCTATCAGGTGGCCATAAAGTCCTAGTACCATTATAAGGAAATATACCTGTAATGGTACTGGGACTTTATAGACACCCTGTATATTGAGAAGGTAAATCATATAAAGAAATAAAAGATTTAAATCATCTCTCTCTCTCTCTCTCTCTCTCTCTCTCTCTCTCTCTCTCTCTCTCTCTCTCTCTCTCATCAAAATAGGAGGATGTTATTGGCCATTTTGAGGAACTGTTTCATTTTTTGTGCGAGGGGCGCGGGTGGGGGGAAGGGGCGGTGCGCCACGGGATTTGAAGTGAATCTTCCTGACATGTAATATGAAACGTGAGACTCTTGTTTAGCAATTATCTTTATTTTGTTATTTTTGCATTCACCTATTCCCCTAACGTCTTTCTTTCATCATTGAAAGCCAAGGTGACAATAAATTAATCCTCTCGTCAATCGAGGTATTAATTCTAATTTTGACTGTTGTACATATTCTTGTTGAATATAGTTTCTTGTACTCTGAATCGTAATTAACCGATCACCAACATGAGGCAGTTCATATAACAACAAATAATAATAAAGTATTTCTCAATAATATCATTCAAACAATTCAAGAATACGTAAGAACGCTACTAAAATAAGGTAATACGAAATTACATGCGAACAAAAATAATATTTTATCCTTCAAATAATCGTGATTGTGTAGGGGAAGATATGCTATGGAAAGGTATTAACGAGAACGATGCACAGGACAGAAATCGATGGAGATGACTCCTTCATAACGGCGACCCCGTATAAAAGTGGTTCGAAGCTGGGAAGAAGAAGAAGAAGAAGAAGAAGAAGAAGAAGAAGAAGAAGAAGAAATACTCAATTGAAATGGGTGGAAGACGCGTTGGCCAAAAGCGGGCACCGTCTCTCTTCCAGGCTTTTGCTGGAAAGGCGTGAGCAGGTCCACTTGGATAACCAGGGTCCTGGACTCGACAACTGAGCCAGCAAAGAGGTTCATTTTTATTACAAAACACAGAGCGTCTGGTTTCTCTGGGAGGCATCAGAGGGTCCTTGGTAACGCCTGGAGCAAATATCCCTTTGGGATTCTGGGTAGGAGAGACAATATAAAAGAAATTGAAACCTGCAGCTCAGTCATCTATCTTTATCTGGAATTACTGGCGTTAGCATTTATTTTGAGAGCTCATCCTTACATGAATGTGGAGAGAGAGAGAGAGAGAGAGAGAGAGAGAGAGAGAGAGAGAGAGAGAGAGAGAGAGATGAAGATGCTAATTGTGAAGAGCATTAGAGGTTTTGGATTGAGTTTTTTTCGGCTCTCCTTTAATCATGCAATTGCGATAAATTGCAATTCATCAAACAGCAATAGAATATGACTATTAGGAGAGCGTCTTCAAACTTTTATATTTATATAGGTGCCAGTTACGCAGTATAAACACTACGGTAATTAACAAGCATTCGGTTTAGGCTTCATATTAATGAGTATTTCCCGAAAACCCCCCCCCAAAAAAAAACTTTATACACAACATTAGCTCTTATTACAGAATCTGCTTAAACCTAAACATGTCCATTGTAAAATAAAAAACAAATAAAATTGAGCTTACAATATACTTCTATATTAGTGACCAACAAAATCATGAATTAAGCTGAACAAGAACTTTTCCATGTAAATTCTACATTTTTAAGGTGAGGAAAAGAATGATCTTATTGCAAACCTGCTGGAATTAGTTAAAGAAAAGAAAATGTCCAATAAAATCATATAGTTTCACTACTACTACTACTTCTACTACTACTACTACTACTACTACTACTACTACTACTCCACTTATTATTATTATTATTATTATTTATTTATTTATTTATTTTTTTTTTTTTGCTCTATCACAGTCCTCCAATTCGACTGGTGGTATTTATAGTGTGGGGTTCCGGGTTGCATCCTGCCTCCTTAGGAGTCTATCACTTTTCTTACTATGTGTGCCGATTCTAGGATCACACTCTTCTGCATGAGTCCTGGAGCTACTTCAGCCTCTAGTCTTTTTTCTAGATTCCTTTTCAGGGATCTTGGGATCGTGCCTAGTGCTCCTATGATTATGGGTACGATTTCCACTGGCATATCCCATATCCTTCTTATTTCTATTTTCAGATCTTGATACTTATCTATTTTTTCCCTCTCTTTCTCTTCAACTCTGGTGTCCCATGGTATTGCGACATCAATGAGTGATACTTTCTTCTTGACTTTGTCAATCAACGTCACGTCTGGTCTGTTTGCACGTATCACCCTATCCGTCCTGATACCATAGTCCCCGAGGATCTTTGCCTGATCGTTTTCTATCACTCCCTCAGGTTGGTGCTCGTACCACTTATTACTGCAAGGTAGCTGATGTTTCTTGCACAGGCTCCAGTGGAGGGCTGTTTTTGGCCACTGAATCATGCCTCTTTTTGTACTGGTTCTGTGCAAGTGCCGGGCATTCACTTACTATGTGGTTTATGGTTTCATTTTTCGTATTGCACTTCCTGCATATGGGAGAGATGTTATTTCCGTCTATCGTTCTTTGAACATATCTGGTTCTTAGGGCCTGATCTTGTGCCGCTGTTATCATTCCTTCAGTTTCCTTCTTGAGCTCTCCCCTCTGTAGCCCATTGCCAATTGTCATCGCTTGGCTAGTTCTTTAGTCTGTCTCATGTATTGTCCGTACATTGGTTTGTTGTGCCAGTCCTCTGTTCTGTCTGTCTTTTTCCTGTCTCTGTATATTTCTGGGTCTTCGTCTACTTTTATTAGTCCTTCTTCCCATGCACTCTTTAGCCACTCGTCTTCACTGGTTTTCAGATATTGCCCCAGTGCTCTGTTTTCGATGTTAACGCAGTCCTCTATACTTAGTAGTCCTCTCCCTCCTTCCTTTCGTGTTATGTATAGTCTGTCCGTATTTGCTCTTGGGTGTAGTGCTTTGTGTATTGTCATATGTTTCCTGGTTTTCTGATCTATGCTGCGGAGTTCTGCCTTCGTCCATTCCACTATTCCTGCGCTGTATCTGATTACTGGCACTGCCCATGTGTTTTATGGCTTTTATCATATTTCCGGCGTTTGAGTTTTGACTTGAGTATCGCCTTGATCTCTGC
>NC_061093.1:71079402-71091902 GCF_015104395.2 Macrobrachium nipponense
TAATGAAGCACGAGCTACACAGTGTGTCAGTACACAACATGCTCGCGTGTTTTGTTCACTAGCTAAATTCTGGTTCGAAGGCTTTTTGAAATTCAACACGAAGAAATATATGACAATATTCCCGATATGAAAACCTTCACTAAAATATGACGGTAGGGGAAGGGGAAAGAAATGAAAGCTAATCTGATTTTATGGCCATGTGAACAAATATCAAAGCTGCATTTTTCATGCAAGTTGTTACGAATAAATATGAAATGGAGGATAAACGAACTGTCACATGTAGTTTCAAAGATATCTCCATGAAGAACATGTAAAATAAAGCCCTCGTGACTCGATGGAAAGACGTCGATCAGCACAAATCCTCATAATTTTAGAATCTTCGAGTAAGTTTCAAGTAGGATATGATTTGATGAAAGCAAAGAATGTGTCAGATTTTCTTTATGTAAACTTAATAATTAGTCTTTTCATTACCTATGAAAGAGTTTGCAGTATATGATCTGATGAAGGCAAAGAATCTGTGTCAAATTTTCTTTATGTAAACCTGCAAATTAGTCTTCCTTTTACCTAATAAAGAGTTCGTGTCAATGGTGTTCAGGGTCTAATAGTTTATTATTCGGCTCCATAATTGCATTTATCATCACATAATAAGTCACGGCTTGAAAAGAAGAATATGCGTTGGGGTTTCGTAGTTTCAACGCACAAATTTTGCGTTTTTGTCAGCCTGTCATTTTTCAAAGGCGTCAACATCAGTGTCAGGTTGCCCCTGAATTTCAGTCTAAATGTGGTGTAATAGCTGTTGACCTGATAGTCTATTTGCATTTGCAAAATTAAAATTAAAGTGTGTTCAGAGTATATTATCTACAGATCTGACCCTCTCAACATTGGCGTTTTTGTTTCTTGATAAAAGGTGGAAACTCGCTCTTGCCAATCTAGTTATGTTAAATGATTTTACACGAAAAGTTTCCATAACCTTTAGGGAATGAGAATCTAAATTCTTGTAAGAGATTACCGCGTGTAAGTATTCATAAGAGAGACGAACTTGTATCGAACATATACACTATCGAAATAAGAACTACAGAAGGAGACGCTTCTTCAGTAAGGATCTCTCTCTCTCTCTCTCTCTCTCTCTCTCTCTCTCTCTCTCTCTGTACATAAAAATGAACGGCGAGCTCTCCCTAATTACTTTCTATCCCTTTGGTATAGCCCAGGCTACACGTTGACCATAAATAATAATAATAATAATAATAATAATAATAATAATAATAATAATAATAATACGCTTATATATATATATATATATATATATATATATATCTATATATATATATATATATATATATATATATATATATATATATATACACAGTTAACATTTCGTATAATGCCTTATATGCGTTCATAATTTCGTAGTCTTTCCTTTCATATCACACGATATTACAGAATGAACGTACTCTCCAATGATACGGATAAAGTCCCGGAAATGCCTGAAAATGATATTAAAGAAGCATGGGAGATGTTTCTTGGTATATATATATATATATATATATATATATATATATATATATATATATATATATATATATATATATATATATATATATATATATATATATATATACTCGTATGTATAAGCACCAAGAAAATTGTCCCATGCTCCGTTATTTTTCTTTTCAGTTATTTCGGATTTACGGACTGCTCTGGGGGCAAGAGCCCGTGCTGACATAAGGCCAGCTAAGTCTATAACAACAACAACAACAAGAGATTTTTGAGTTTTATTAACATGAGTATCAATGTACACTTGTCTATGTGTATTTCACCTTATGTTAATTTTTTTAATATCTAATGATATGAAATCAAGAGGCGCAGTACTATGAACGTATATGGCTGTATAGGAAACGTACACTGGGTCGCATCTTGAGATCTCAGCCTGATCCCCGAAGTCTTACTACCTGTGGGGGCGATATATTTTCGGGTGACAGAAACACCGGCCTTTATTGGCTGGCTGTCGTGTTTACTATCCTCCTCTGTGGCCCAGTTAAGACGGTGTAATGGTGCAACAAACTTCGAAATGGAAATGAGAACGCAAGATGGTAATTTCACTAAAACTGCCACTTCGTCTGATAGGCGTTCGATATAAGTGCCAGGAATTGCGTTGCATTACACGTGAACATTTCAGTATGCAAATGTTTCTGTCTGGATTTATCGGAAATTATATATTTTTATTCCCATTCATGGCATAGGATTCCAAAGTCAAATTTTCAATATTTAGCATATTTTTTCGTTAATTATGAACTATAATAAATGCCCTAAGTGGCCGTTACTGGAAAACTAAATCAAATAGAGTTTCAAAAACGTTTTTTAAATGGTATGAATAGAAATTATTTTTTATAATACATATAATATCCCGGTAGAACATGTTTTCTCATTTTATCCTATAAACGGGACTAGCAGTGAAAATGTGCATGATATATGATAGTTATGATTCCATTCATTCAAATGCGACGAACTTACCATTTTTTTTGCATAGATATAAATGGATAACTAAATATATCAAAGGGAAAAAATGAATCCCAGGTAATAAAAACTGGCTTAAATACAATCCGTCACATGTCTGAGGCTCAAGGAATGTGAACTTAATCCATTTGGTACTTAACTATTTGCTTTTAGTTTCCATGACGAGATAAAATATAAGCTGATGTATTTGTATTGTGGAAATAACTCATAGTGGTTCGGCTGACCGGCGAAGACCATTGGCATAAAACTAAGATACTGAGAATGATGGAAACATAAAACTTAAGAGAATTATGGAAAAGATAATGTAGACAACATCGTCTTTCACGTTTATTAAAACAATAAAGAGCATAAATCCTCTGCTATGAAATCACTAGAGAGCAGATTCTTTATTTTATTTCATTTTTTAAATTGGGGCAGACCATTGACATAAAACTTAAGATATTAAGAATGGCGGAAACATAAAACTTAGAGAATTATGGAAAATATAATGTAGACCAAACCGTCTTCCACGTTTACTAAAACACTAAAGAGCATGAATCCTCTGCTTTCAAAATCCCAGAGAGCAGAATTGTTATTTTATTTTTTTTAATTGCTTAAATAAATATTCAATACAATTTTCGACCTGAAAGAATGGAAAATCTGTTTGCGCTACGTTATTTCGCTCTTTTTTGAGCTTCTTTTGAGACCGTGAGTTTATCACGTTGTCCTATCACCCTTAAACTTTTGTGTCCGGCATGGAATTCTTTTTCATAGAATGTTCGACTACCATCTATTTCAACTACGACTTCAGTTTTACGCGCAAAATAATTCAGACACTGGAAGTCTTTCATACTTACCTGAAAACAAAATAGAAGTAGAAGCCTATTATTATTATTATTATTATTATTATTATTATTATTATTATTATTATTATTATTATTATTATTATTATTATATTATTATCATTGAACTAGACAAATTTCTTTATGTTCTCTTCTGAAGATTGAAAAAGAAACCGACAAAATTACCGTGTCTAACGTGTTTACTTATAGATATTTCCATTTCATTTATGATTAGTGAACACGTTAGACACAGTAATTTTGTGGGTTTCTTTTTCAATCTTCAGAAGAAAACTGAAAGAAGGTCTTGCTTAGTTCAACAACAACAACAACAATAACAACAATAATAATGCGGTTCTACTTCTACAGTAATTTTGTGGGTTTCTTTTTCAATTATTATTATTATTTATTTATTTTTTTTTTTTTTTTGCTCTATCACAGTCCTCCAATTCGACCGGGTGGTATTTATAGTGTGGGGTTTCGGGTTGCATCCTGCCTCCTTAGGAGTCCATCACTTTTCTTACTATGTGTGCCGTTTCAAGGATCACACTCTTTTGCATGAGTCCTGGAGCTACTTCAGGGTCTAGTTTTTCTAGATTCCTTTTCAGGGATCTTGGGATCGTGCCTAGTGCTCCTATGATTTACGGGTACGATTTCCACTGGCATATCTCATATCCTTCTTATTTCTATTTTCAGGTCTTTGATACTTATCCAGTTTTTCCCTTTCTTTCTCTTTAACTCTGGGTGTCCCTGGCCATGGTTATGTCACATCAATCAGTGATACTTTCTTCATGATTTTGTCAATCAACGTCACTTCTGGTCTATTTACACGTATCACCCTATCTGCTCTGATACCATAGTCCCTGAGGATCTTTGCCCGATCGTTTTCTATCACTCATATTATTATTATTATTATTATTATTATTATTATTATTATTATTATTATTATTATTATTATTATTATTATTATTATTTTTGTTGTTGTTGTTGTTGTTGGCTGAGTTATCTAAGGACTCACGTAGCAAGACACCAGACAAAGAACGTACACATGGTAAAAAGTATACAAAGCAGAAAAAAGGGGTAGAAATTAGATTTAATATGAAACAGAGAACTATTTAAAACAAAACAAAACGAGAACATATACCAATATTCTTTTTTTATCATTTGTTTCCTTCCTTGATTTTTTTGTTTTACCAAATCAATACGTTTGAAGTATGAGATTTATCAGTGAGGATTTACTATTCCTTAGTGAAGAAAATTATTCAAAACGAGAAATAGAAACTATTCTTCATTTTTTATAAACCTACCTTTTCGACTCGATATCTTTATCATTTTTATTTATTTGTTTACCTTTGTCACAACTATATAGTTGCACAATCCTCACTCACAAAAATATATCGTGTCTCCATCTCCATTCAAAATTGAGATTTTATGTTCTTGATGTAGCTACCATGAATGGTATTCCCGTTGTGCGTGCAAACAATCTCTCTCTCTCTCTCTCTCTCTCTCTCTCTCTCTCTCTCTCTCTCTCTCTCTCTCTCGTGCGCCTGTTCAATATTTCACTCGGAAATTCATCAATCTCTCTCCCTAGATTACATAGAAAAGCTTTGGTTCTATTTGTTTCTCGCTGTCTCTCTCAGATTTTATTGAAAAATCTCTCTCTCTCTCTCTCTCTCTCTCTCTCTCTCTCTCTCTCTCTCTCTCTCTCGCCTGTTCAATATTTCACTGGAAATTCATCAATCTCTCTCCCTAGATTGCATAAAAAAGCTATTGCTCTCGGTTTCTCTCTGTCTCTCTCAGATTTTATTGAAATCTCTCTCTCTCTCTCTCTCTCTCTCTCTCTCTCTCTCTCTCTGCATTTTTCAGAATAGCTTTTAAAGCTATATCAATCTCCCTTTACCATTTTATAAACAACGTTGTCTCTATAAACAAAGTTTGTTTTTCTTTGCATTTTCTGTGAGGTCAAAACATTTTCTGCCCCAGAAAGAGGAAATATGCAACACCGTTTGAATACTATGAAGCGATTCTTTATACCAGTTGTCAAAGACTCATCAACTAAAGGGGCACTGGTTTTTGGAAGCCCGAAACGCAAAACAAGACTTCGCCAATTAAAAAACAAAAAACAAAAAACAAAAAAAAAAAAAAAAAAAAGAAAGACAATTGACTGCAGCAGCTCAAACAACTGAATTTGGCCAACCATCCGAAAACGTTTGTGCAGAGTGTAAACTCTCTCTCTCTCTCTCTCTCTCTCTCTTCTCTCTCTCTCTAGCCTCAGAGGTATTTTGTTGTACGCTCAACTTCCAAATGAACAGACATGTGTTCGACCTTCCGCAGCTGGGAGAGGATGCAGACGCACGCAGGAGTTTCCTAAAAATCCAATATGCCCCTTTTGTCCTGGTAAGCTGACGTTTGGCGAGTTTTGTCTAATATTTGAAATGTTTAAAGGCTCTCCAACCACAGGAACCGTCAAGTACGTCCAGAGTGTTCGTATCTTCTCTTGCATCGCCCGAGATTCTTTCCATCGTTTTCATTAAATTCGGATTATGGAAGCTTTACACTGGGAAATTTTGTCACATCATGTTTCCTCGTCCCTTTTAATGTCCCAATAATAGCTTTGGTATTACAAGTATATAAGAACATTTAATTTAATGTCATTACTACTACTACTACTACTACTACTACTACTACTCACTACTACTGCTACTACTGCTGCTCCTGCTGCTGCTGCTGCCGCTGCTGACAAAACAACAACAACAACAACAACAACAACAACAATAATAATAATAATAATAATAATAATAATAATAATAATAATAATAATAATAATAATAATAATAATAATAATAATAATAAACTTAGGACGCAGACCCTCTCTCAAGCTTACTTTATTAAAAGTAATAGCTACTTCAGCAGCGTTTACACTTGTAGAGATTTTTCTCTATTTTCCGAATAGCGGCTTTTTTTTTTTCGTGCTGCTTAGACACGCTAGTAGAGCGCCTATGGAGGTCATGATCAAATATAGTCAAAATTGGTGAATATATTTGAATTTTACAGATAAACTATATGATTACCATAGTTATCAAAGTCATAAACGATATATATATATATATATATATATATATATATATATATATATATATATATATATATATATATATATATATATTTGTGTGTGTGTGTGTGTGTGTGTTCTCTCTCTCTCTATCCTCGGGCTGGGAAGCTGAGGGTGGACTGATCTTGAAGCGGTGTCCGTCCTCGTTATATTTGGAGTTGACAGCATGGGGGTCTGCCCCATGCTGATCTAATATTGGCTGGCGGCGGTAGGTCTTCGTTTCATTGGTGGCTTGAACCGGGTCTCAAGCCACTTTCCACGCGTTGATGGTTGCGATGCTGTAAGTCCTGCAGCCGCCTTGATCTCCTTAGCGGCGTGGTTACGTTTATGGGCGTTTCGCTACGTTGCGGGACGTCACGGCTAACTTGATTATGGTTGGCTGCAGGAGTATCTCGTTTGGGGGTTTCGTTATCTTCCGTGGAGTTGTCGTGCTCGGTGGTGTCATTGTTGGTGGCAGGTCCTCTCATACTCGTAGGGAGGAGAAATTCTTCCTGCGTCGTATTAGTGTAGGTTTTACTTGCTGGATGAGAAGCGCCTCCAGCAGGCGTAACCGACGGGCATCAGGGGCCTTCCCGATGATCTTCATGTTTTGGATGATCACATCCCGGGAGATGGCCTCTTGATGTTTGGTGCGGGTGTGATTCTTGATAGCCCCCTCTTGGGCGTGGCATGAGAGTCTCTTCGACAGGCGCATGGTAGTCATACCAACGTAGGCGCCGCTGCAACCGCGGACTGGGCATGTATACTGGTACACCACATGCGTCTGCTTCAGAGGGTCTTCGGTCGGGGATACATTTTCAGAAATAATTTTCTTAACTGAGCCCTCTTCTTCACGGTAATGAGAACTCATGAAGGCTTTATAATACAGCTTGATATTATCCTGGGGGCGGGGTTGCAAGCTCTCACTACCGTACCATTTCTCCAGGGCTGTACGGACTATGGTATCATAGTTTATCTGTAAAATTCAAATATACACACCAATTTTGACTCTGTATTTGATCATGACCTCCATAGGCGCTCTACTAGCCTGTCTAAGTAGCACGGAAAAAGCCGCAATTCGGAAAATAGAGAAGAATCTGTACAAGTGTAACGCTGCTGAAGTAGCCATTACTTTTCATAAACAATAATAATAATAATAAACAGAATGGCAGAATTAAGCTAGTTGATTTTGTATATTGTTTTTTTCTATTTTTCTTACAATTCGCTTCTCAGTAAGTAAGAAAAATAGAAAAAAACAATATATAAAATCAACCTGCTTGATTCTGCCATTTTTTTTAAATCATTTGCCTAAAAGAGGGTCCTCTACCAAAATAATAATAATAATAATAATAATAATAATAATAATAATAATAATAATAATAATAATAATAAATAATAATAATAATACTAAATGGGAAAAACTCTCTATCGCGAGAGTATATATAAAATGCTAAGGTGTCCGCAATAATAACAAATGTTGCGAGTCCGTGTATAATTTTTAAAACTCTTTACAAAAAGCTTTCGAACCCTTTCTTGGGTTCATCTTCTGAAGATGAACCCAGGGAAGGGTTTTAAAGCTTTATGTAAAGAGAGGTAAAAATTATACACGGACTCGTAACATTTTTTATAGAATAAAATAATAATAATAATAATAATAATAATAATAATAATAATAATAATAATAATAATAATAATAATAATAATAATAATAATAATAATAATAATAATAAAGAGTGCATGGGAAGAAGGACTAATAAAAGTATACGAAGACCCAGAAATATACAGAGACAGGAGAATGACATACAGAACAGAGGAACTGGCACAACAAACCAATGCACGGACAATACATGAGACAGACTAAAGAACTAGCCAGCGATGACACATGCCAATGGCTATAGAGGGGAGAGCTAAAGAAGGAAACTGAAGGAATGATAACAACGGCACAAGATCAGGCCCTAAGAACCAGATATGTTCAAAGAACGATAGACGGAAATAACATCTCTCCCATATGTAGGAAGTGCAATACGAAAAATGAAACCATAAACCACATAGCAAGCGAATGCCCGGCACTTGCACAGAACCAGTACAAAAAGAGGCATGATTCAGTGGTAAAAGCCCTCCACTGGAGCCTGTGCAAGAAACATCAGCTACCTTGCAGTAATAAGTGGTACGAGCACCAACCTGAGGGAGTGATAGAAAAACGATCAGGCAAAGATCCTCTGGGACTATGGTATCAGAACGGATAGGGTAACGAATACGTGCAAAACAGACCAGACGTGACGTTGACTGACAAAGTCAAGAAGAAAGTATCACTCATTGATGTCGCAATACCATGGGACACCAGAGTTGAAGAGAAAGAAAGGGGGGGAAAAAATGGATAAGTATCAAGATCTGAAAATAGAAATAAGAAGGATATGGGATACGCCAGTGGAAATCGTACCCATAATCATAGGAGCACTAGGCACGATCCAAGATCCCTGAAAAGGAATCTAGAAAAACTAGAGACTGAAGTAGCTCCAGGACTCATGCAGAAGAGTGTGATCCTAGAAACGGCACACATAGTAAGAAAAGTGATGAATCCTAAGGAGGCAGGAAGCAACCCGGAACCCCACACTATAAATACCACCCAGTCGAATTGGAGGACTGTGATAGAGCAAAACAAAAAAAAAAAAAAAAAAAATAATAATAATAATAATAATAATAATAATAATAATTATATAATGCTATACTAATCTTTCGAAAGTACTCCAAGATTATTAAAACTCCATCATCCTTAATTAAGCTAAAATATAAAGGCAGAAAACTGATACAGTTATTCGCATTGAATCATATTCTTTGAAATAACAAAAAACTACTGTTACTACTAACAAAACAACAACAACAAAAACAGCAACATCAACAACAACAACAACAACAACAACAACAACAACTGTGATAGAGCAAAAACAAAAACAAAAAAACAAAAAATAAAAAAATAAAAAATAAAAAAATAAAAAAATAAAAAAATAAAATAAGATAATAATAATAATAATAATATAATAATAATAATAATAATAATAATAATAATAATAATAATAATAATAATGTACTCATCTTTCGAAAATTACTCCAAAGTAAAATCCGTCATCTTTAAGCTAAAAGTTGAAGGCAGAAAACTGATGCAGTTTCTTATTCGCATTTAATCACATTCTTTGAAATCACAAAAATTAAACTTTAACTTTTGGACGTGACCTCGTTTTACCAGGTTATTGCTCCTGGAAGTCGTTAGGATTGCTCCGCGGAGCACAAAGTTGAGGAGTTTCCGGGAGAGAATTTTACCCGAAAAATTCCAGGTGTTTTCAATCCACCAGCTTCGGTTATACTGTTGAGTGGTTGCATAAATTCCGCAGGAAATGTCAAGGTTCTAAAATATTAGGAAATATCAAGTGTCTAAAATTTTCTGATAAAAAAAAGGATATGAAAGTTGTATATTGGTAATACCACCGATTCGTGCGAATGTGAATCTATTTGTATATTAATGATGCCTGTGATGGTCTGGCTGATTTTCCTTAATAAATTCTGGAAGACGACAGACGTTAATGTCTCAAATTTCCAGATAAAAAAATAATATGAAAATTGTTTATGGGTAATACCGATTCGTACGAATATGAATCTACTTCTATATTAATGTTGCCTTTCATAGCTGGCTGATTTTCCTTCATAAATTCCGCCTTTTTTACCACTGAATCATGCCTCTTTTTGTACTGGTACTGTGCAAGTGCCGGGCATTCGCTTGCTATGTGGTTTATGGCTTCATTTTTCGTATTGCACTTCCTACATATGGGAGAGATGTTATTTCCGTCTATCGTTCTTTGAACATATCTGGTTCTTAGAGCCTGATCTTGTGCCGTTGTTATCATTCCTTCAGTTTCCTTCTTTAGCTCTCCCCTCTATAGCCATTGGCATGTGTCATCGCTGGCTAGTTCTTTAGTCTGTCTCATGTATTGTCCGTGCACTGGTTTGTTGTGCCAGTCCTCTGTTCTGTATGTCATTCTCCTGTCTCTGTATATTTCTGGGTCTTCGTCTACTTTTATTAGTCCTTCTCCCTGCACTCTTTATTATTATTATTATTATTATTATTATTATTATTATTATTATTATTATTATTATTATTATTATTATTATTATTTTATTTTATAAAAAATGTTACGAGTCCGTGTATAATTTTTACCTCTCTTTACATAAAGCTTTAAAACCCTTCCCTGGGTTCATCTTCAGAAGATGAACCCAAGAGAGGGTTCGAAAGCTTTTTGTAAAGAGTTTTAAAAATTATACACGGACTCGCAACATTTGTTATTATTGCGGACACCTTAGCATTTTATATATACTCGCGATAGAGAGTTTTTCCCATTTACAATTATTATTATTATTATTATTATTATTATTATTATTATTAGTTATTTTATTAGAGGACCCTCTTTTAGGCAAATGATTTAAAAAAAATGGCAGAATCAAGCAGGTTGATTTTATATATTGTTTTTTCTATTTTTCTTACTTACTGAGAAGCGAATTGTAAGAAAAATAGAAAAAAACAATATACAAAATCAACTAGCTTAATTCTGCCATTCTGTTTATTATTATTATTATTGTTTATGAAAAGTAATGGCTACTTCAGCAGCGTTACACTTGTACAGATTCTTCTCTATTTTCCGAATTGCGGCTTTTTCCGTGCTACTTAGACAGGCTAGTAGAGCGCCTATGGAGGTCATGATCAAATACAGAGTCAAAATTGGTGTGTATATTTGAATTTTACAGATAAACTATGATACCATAGTCCGTACAGCCCTGGAGAAATGGTACGGTAGTGAGAGCTTGCAACCCCGCCCCCAGGATAATATCAAGCTGTATTATAAAGCCTTCATGAGTTCTCATTACCGTGAAGAAGAGGGCTCAGTTAAGAAAATTATTTCTGAAAATGTATCCCCGACCGAAGACCCCTGAAGCAGACGCATGTGGTGTACCAGTATACATGCCCAGTCCGCGGTTGCAGCGGCGCCTACGTTGGTATGACTACCTTGCGCCTGTCGAAGAGACTCTCATGCCAAGCCCAAGAGGGGGCTATCAAGAATCACACCCGCACCAAACATCAAGAGGCCATCTCCCGGGATGTGATCATCCAAAACATGAAGATCATCGGGAAGGCCCCTGATGCCCGTCGGTTACGCCTGCTGGAGGCGCTTCTCATCCAGCAAGTAAAACCTACACTAAATACGACGCAGGAAGAATTTCTCCTCCCTACGAGTATGAGAGGACCTGCCACCAACAATGACACCACCGAGCACGACAACTCCACGGAAGATAACGCCCCCGAACGAGATACTCCTGCAGCCAACCATAATCAAGTTAGCCGTGACGTCCCGCAGCGTAGCGAAACGCCCATCAACGTAACCACGCCGCTAAGGAGATCAAGGCGGCTGCAGGACTTACAGCATCGCAACCATCAACGCGTGGAAAGTGGCTTGAGACCCGGTTCAAGCCACCAATGAAACGAAGACCTACCGCCGCCAGCCAATAGTAGATCAGCATGGGGCAGACCCCCTGTGTCAACTCCAAATATAAACGAGGACGGACACCGCTTCAAGATCAGTCCACCCTCAGCTTCCCAGCCCGAGGATAGAGAGAGAGAGAGACACACACACACACACAAATATATATATATATATATATTTATATAATATATATATATATATATATATAGATATATATATATATATATATATAGGGTATATATCGTTTATGACTTTGATAACTATGGTATCAGGTAAGTTTATCTGTAAAATTCAAATATATTCACCAATTTTGACTGTATTTGATCATGACCTCCATAGGCGCTCTACTAGCGTGTCTAAGCAGCACGGAAAAAGCCGCTATTCGGAAAATAGAGAAGAATCTCTACAAGTGTAACGCTGCTGAAGTAGCTATTACTTTTAATAAAGTAAGCTTGAGAGAGGGTCTGCTTCCTAAGTATTATTATATTAGTATTATTATTATTATTATTATTATTATTATTATTATTATTATTCTTATTATTGTTGTTG
>NC_061093.1:71101902-71129935 GCF_015104395.2 Macrobrachium nipponense
AGGCCAAGCACTGGGACCTATGAGGTCATTCAGAGCTGGAAAGGAAATTGAGTGTAGGCAGGTTTGAAAGGTGTAACAGGAGGAGAACCTCGCAGTTGCACTGTGGAATAATTCTTAGGAGAGGGTGGGTAGCAAGTTGAAAGAAAGATTATATGAATGGAGGTACAGTAAAAGGAATGAAGGGGGTTGCAGCTATGGGCCGAAATGACGCTGCAGGTAACCGTTATTAATGCTACAGTTCACCCGTGAGGTGCACTGATGGTACTAACTCCTACGAGAGTTAGCGTTTCATTTTACTTTCTGCCTTTCATCTTACTTTCTGTTCCACCTAGATACTCATAAGTTCCTTTAGGGCAACGTAAATGCAAGGAGAGATATATCCCTTGCTAATGGGAAGCAGGGAAGGAGTAATACACTGCGTTCGGCTGGCTAGCCGAGTACTGACGCTGTGCCTCCAGATAACATTATGAACTGGAGGCTTGAAGAGGACGAATGCTTTACATGAAATGGAAACATTTCTTTGTCTTAATTAAAAGGGGGCTAGGATTGGCGTATTGATTTGGCGAGGTAGGCGTGGCGTTTCCCAAATAATAGTAGTACATGGTTAAAAAAAATCGCATAGTGAGACCAGTATTCATAATAATGAAAATATGCTCTACCGTTACAAGCATACAGACATGTTCTTTTAGAAAGCTTGCTAAAGTAAAAAGCAATAACTGTTGACGGGATATTAGCGAAATAGGTAAGACTGTCAGGTCAATAGCACAGGTGAGAATCTTTAATTTTTGCAAGATTGAAACCGTGGAAAGTGTAAATGTTATACAGAGCGTGCACATTTAATGGAAGTTCGTGTCCCTAATGAGTGATACACCTTAAAAAACAGGATATTAACAATAAACGTATTTTTTACGTAAAAACAATTAGCACTTGCAATCATATCGAATAAGCCAAAAATGATACGAAAAGGAGAAAAGCAGAGTCAAGGAAAAATAAGGCATAACAAAGACTTTGTTCTGGAACAGCCGCACCACATCCACCTCCGTTATTCTGGATGTGAAACCACTGTTTTGTTCTTTGAAACCCTCAAAATAAAGCGCTCATAAATGGAATAAGAGAGCGTGAAAATCCAAATAGGAAGTAAGGTGCATGGCCGAATCTGGGAGACGAAGGCTATGCAATTCCGAATTGGGAGGAATATGAACATTTTCATATTGTTATATATAGGAAAATTATTAAGACAGGCAAAGCTCACCAGATCATGAGATCGATATTCACCCCCCATGTTATGCCCATTACCCATATGCCGAGAGAAGATACAAGCCCACGAGCCAATTATACTGGGATCAAGTCAAAGGTCTTCCTCTCTTTCGTCCTCTTGTTCCGTATAACCTCGCTTGTTTTAGCGAATAATAATACTGGCTGATATAAATTGACAGCGCCTAATAGAAAGCGCGTGAAAAAGAAATGCAATTGGTAAACTATTAAACGAATATTAACATGATTGACAATTGAAAATGAGGCCATCAACGTCTGTCGTCTTCCAGAGTTTATTAAGGAAAATACGCCAGCTATCAAAAGCAACATTAATATAAAAATAGATCCATATACGCACGAATCGGTACACATTCGCACGAGTCGATGGTATTACCAATAAGCAATTTCCATATCATTTTTTGTCTGAAAATTTCACACATCAGCTCTGGTCGTCTTCCAGAATTTTTTAAGAAAATCAGCCAGCCATCAAAAGCAACATTAATATAATAGGTTCACATTCGTACGAATCGGTGGTATTACCAATAAACAACTTTCATATAATTTTTTTTTATCTGAAAATTTTAGACACTTGACAATTCCTAATATTTTAGAACCTTGACATTTTCTGCGGAATTTATGCAACCACTCAGTATAACGAAGCTGGTGGGTTGACAACACCTGGAATTTTTCGGGTAAAATTCTCTCCCGGAAACTCCTCAACTTTGCGCTCCGCGGAGCAATCCTAATGACTTCCAGGAGCAATAACCTGGTAAAACGAGGTCACGTCCAAAAGATAAAGTTTCATTTTTGTGATTTCAAAGAATGTGATTAAATGCGAATAACAAACTGGATCAGTTTTCTGCCTTCAACTTTTAGCTTAAGGATGACGGAGTTTACTTTGGAGTAATTTCGAAAGATGAGTATATTATTATTTATTATTATTATTATTATTATTATTATTATTGTTGTTGTTGTTGTTGTTGTTGTTGTTTTTGTATTTTGTTAGTAGTAGTAGAGTAGTAGTAGTAGTAGTAGTAGTAGTAGTAGTAGTAGTAGTAGTAGTAATGACATAAATTTATATAAATGTTCTTTATATATACTACCAAAGCTATAATTGGGATATTAAAAGCGACGAGGAAACATGATGTGACAAAATCTCCCAGTGTAAAGCTTCCATAATCCGAATTCAATGAAAACGACGGAAAGAATCTCGGGCGATGCAAGAGAAGATACGAACACTTACGAAAAAAGATTAAGAATTTTCACAGAAATTTGCGCTTGAATCAGCTCACGCATAAACTATGAAAGTCAAAGATACCAACAAAATTATGTTAGGGTATATAAAGGCACTCACGTGTTTATTGGTTACAAGAAAACTGAACGTTCACAAGGTCAAATTTAGAAAGAATTTTAACAAAAATTTGCTCTTGAAAAAAGCTCATGCATAAGCTATGAACGTCAAAGATACCAACAAAATAGTATATTGGGGGACATAAGGCGTTCAGGTTACTTTTAAGTGTTTATTATTTACATGAAAACTGAACAAGATCAAATTTAGAGTTGTGGAATTTGGACTCAAAAGATAGAAACGAAAACAAAGACATGTGAGATTTGTATCGTCTTATATTCTGTGAATGTCGAGTTCATCATAGTTTTCTGTCTTTGTTTCATCCTTTTATTACCACGTGCTTCAGGTAATAGTAAATGAGAGCTTCATATTTCCTTTGCCAAATCCACAGAGAAACTGTATTAAAAAGTGAAGTTAATGGATTCGATTATGACAGTACGAAAAAGTAGTCAGTTTTAAGGGCTTGTTTATCTAAAATTTTCCTTATTGGTAACACGATATACAGCTGAGAAATCTAATTCACTTTTTGAATGTTATTAGAACCTATTAAGAATTCTATACTTCTTGTTAGGCAAATTAGGGAACAATTAGGTTAATAATCTGATTAAGCAGAATTTATCAGTGTAGACTGCGCACCAGAATAATAGCTTCTAATTCAGAAATTATAAAGTTATTTGAATAGCTATGCCTCGTTCATAAAGATCAAAATCCTCTACTAACCGACAAAGCCCTTTCAGTATAAGAAGTTAATTAAATCTCTTTATCTGCGGCCATAAAGCCCAAATCAGCCCCATTACTGTAATCTCCAAGTAACCCAAATATCTCTGTGGACTGTATTTTATAATTTGTGATTATGACGTCAATAATATTGTGAAAGAATGTTAAAACTGAAAACTTTTGAAAAATTTGTCGTAGGCTTTCAGGGAAGCGTAACAATATCAGGAGAAATCAACCCATTATGTTAAATTAGTTTTTATTTTTATTTTTATTTATCTTCTTCTTTTTGTATATACTTTTTTTTTACAGTACTCTTTTGGCTTAGTATTTTCTTCATATACATATAAATAATATACGTGCATATATATATATATATATATATATATATATATATATATATATATATATATATATATATATATATATATATATATACTATAGAGGCAGTCTTGCGTTCGCTGTCCTTAGGATTACCGTGGAACAATTAGCCTTCCTGTGTACCTTTTCAGTAGATGTACTACAATTGGAAAGTGGCTACAATTTGTATGTAGGTAAATAGGTTATCTCTCTATATATATAAATATATGTATATATATAAATATATATTGTATATATATATATATATATATATATATATATATATATATATATATATATATATATATATATATATATATATATATGATCTATATATATATATATATATATATATATACATACGCACACACACACATATATATATAATATATATATATATATATTATATATATGTATATATATATATATATATATATATATATATATTTATATATATATATATATATATATAAATATATACATATATATATATATAATATATATATAATATAAATATTATATACTATATATATATATATATATATATATTTACATATTCAGAAATAACCTATTTGCCTACATACAATTGTAGTACATCTCTTAAAAAGGTACACAGGAAGGCTAATTATTCCACAGTAATCCTAAGAGGACAGCGAACACAAGACAGCCTCTAGAGTAGGGTGAATACGAGAGAGATACGAATTCCTCCGACATTCCAATAATAATAATAAACGAACGAGTGAATCACAAAGGCACAAGAAAAAAAATCAGTTCTTCCCCAAAGGCAAAGTATCGAGTCTCTGATACAGAATTTGATACCCTCTCTTTGAAGCTCTTCTCTCCTTCTCTTCTTCTTCTTCTTCTTCTTCGTCTGCTTCTCCTTCTTCGATGTTATAATGGAAGGTACAGTAGAAGAATGCGCTCAGAAATGCATTGTGTTTTTGCCTTAGTTTTTCTTTTGCTGTTATGTAACCTTTTACTATATCGTTTCTTTTTCGCCACGACTGAAATTAGAAGTATATTATCATACTCATATGCAGACACATGATATATATATATAAATATATATATATATATATATATATATATCTATATATATATATATATACTATATAATATATATATATATATATATATACATATATATATATATATATATATATATATATATATATATATATATATATATATATATATATATATGTATATATATATATATATATATATATATATATATATATATATATATATATATATAATATATATATATATATATATATAATATACTATATATATATATATATATATATCCTTCAATCCACGGTAGAAGTTAAGTGAAACAGGGACTTGGAACAAATATTTTCGTAGTAATACAAAGTCCCTGTTTCACTGACTTATCTACCGTGGATTGAAAGATATTCTCGAGTACGCGTCCCTCCGTGCTACGCTGGATATATATATATATATATTATATATATATATATATCTATATATATATATATATATATATATATATATATATATATATATATATTATATATATACATATAATATATATATATTATATATATATAATATATATATATATAGTATATATATAATATATATATATACATAGCTACCTCTTTTCATTATTTCTCACCGATAATCGTGGCCCCGATGGTGGGCACCCTTCAATATGGAAAGCACCTGACTCCCTGAAAATATATAACAATAAGGCAGATAAAAGAAGAGCAGACGGCGAAGGGGACCAAAAAAAAAAAAATTGTTCGTCCCTTCCTTGTGTGACCAAGTACAAAAACCAGGCCTCCCCTGGAGAAAGTTTTTTGTTGGTCCACATCGGACTCGTACAAAAGGAGATGAAACATCACATGAAAGTTCTGGCGTATTTAACATTAGAAAATTGTATGGCTATAAAGGGCCTTTTGTGTGTCGCAGATTTCGGTGTGAAAATGCGAAATATTTTATATCAGTTGTTTAGCATTTTATTTATATTTTCGATTCCGGAAAATGTCAGTGGCATAATGTAAATGAATTTATAAGAAATAAAGTAGATACATACAGTCTGATGCGTACCCGTTAAAAAATAATTTCTAGTATGTGGAAAAAAAATTATAACATAGTCTTGTTTAGCTATAAACGGTTTTTGAAATTTGTAGTGCAATTTCTCATCCATTATGAAAATGATGGATGTTAGAGAACGAGATCTGGTGTCCCACGAAGCTTTGTTTCACAACTCCTTCAAGCCTAAACAAAGAATGTGATTAAATGCGAATAACAAACTGCATTAGTTTTCTGCTTTCAACTTTTAGCTTAAGGATGACGGAGTTTACTTTGGAGTAATTTCGAAAGATGAGTACATTATTATTATTATTACTATTATTATTATTATTATTATTATTATTTATTATTATTATTATTATTATTTTATTATTATTATTATTGTTGTTGTTGTTGTTGTTGTTGATGTTGCTTTTTTTGTTTGTTGTTTTGTTAGTAGTAACAGTAGTTTTTTTATTTCAAAGAATATGATTCCAATGCGAATAACTGTATCAGTTTTCTGCCTTTATATTTTAGCTTATTTAGGATGATGGATTTTATCTTTGGAGTACTTTCGAAAGATGAGTATAGCATTATTATTATTATTATTATTATTATTATTATTATTATTATTATTATTATTATTATTATTATTATTATTATTATTATTATTATTATTATTATTGTTGTTATTATTATTATTATTATTATTATTATTATTATTATTATTATTATTATTATTATTATTATTATTATTATTAAGATGATGGCAGCATCAGTGGAATTGATTTTATATATGGTTTTTTCAATTCTTCTTATTATTCTCTTCTCATCAGGGCTGATATTTGCTAATAGCTGGCCGATGTTCATATCTTGGTTAAAGAAATGTTTTCTAAAAATACTAATTTATTGTTATGATAACAAAAGTGGTTAACAAATCTTAGTAATGGAATTCCAACGTTTCCAACCGTATCATCGGTTCATCTTCAAGGAAAGGTGAGCGTGAACTGATTGGAATGGGGTCGTTCGGCGGTATTTATTGTGTCCCAGGTGCTCTGTCTGATGGGCGCTGCCATCATCTTTAACAAAACATGTTTGAGAGAGGGTCTCCTACCTTCATATATTATTATTATTATTATTTTATTCTAAGGGGTCCACAATAATAAAAAATGTTACGAGTCCGTGTATGATTTTTAAAACTTTACAAAAAAGCTTTCGAACCCTTCCCTGGGTTCATCTTCAGAAGATGAACCCAAGAGAGGGTTCGAAAGCTTTTTGTAAAGAGTATTAAAAATTATACACGGACTCGCAACATTTGTTATTATTGCGGACCCCTTAGCATATTATATATACTCTCGCGATAGAGAGTTTTTCCCAATTATTATTATTATTATTATTATTATTATTATTATTATTATTATTATTTTGGTAGAGGACCCTTTTTAGGCAACGAGTTAAAAAGAATGGCAAAATTAAGCGGGTTGGTTTTATATATTGTTTTTATCTATTTTTCTTACTGAGAAGCGAATTGTAAGAAAAATAGAAAAAAAACAATATACAAAATCAACTAGCTTTATTATTTGCCATTCTGTTTATTATTATTATTATTGTTATTATCATTATTATTATTTTTGTTATTATTATTATTTTATTATTTTATTATTATCATTATTATTATTATTATTATTATTATTATTGGTGTTGTTGTTGTTGTTTTTTCAGCAGCGGCAGCAGCAGCAGCAGTAGTAGTAGTAGTAGTAGTAACGACAAAAATTAAATGTTCTTTATATACTTGTAATACCAAAGCTATAATTGGGATATTAAAAGCGACGAGGAAACATAATGTGACAAAAATTTCCAGTGTAATGCTTCCATAATCCGAGTTCATTGAAAACGATGGAAAGAATCTCGGGCGCGATGCAAGAATAGATACGAACACTCTTGACGTACAAAAGATAAAGAATTAAAAAAAAAAAAAATTGCGCTTGAAACAGCTCATGCATAAAACTATGAAAGTCAAGATACCAACAAAGTATGTTAGAGGATATAAGCGTTCAGGTTACTTTTAAGCGTTATTGGTTACAAGAAAACTGAACTTCACAAGGTGTCAAATTTAGAAAGAATAAAAACAAAAATTTGCGCTTTAAAAAGCTCATGCATAAACTATGAAGTCAAGATACCAACAAAATAGCATGTTGGGGGATATAAGTCGTTCAGGTTGCTTTCAAGCGTTTATTTCTTACATGAAAACTGAGCAAGATCGAATGTAGAGTTGTAGAATTTGGACTCAAAAGATAGAAATGAAAACAAATTCATGTGAGATTTGTATCGTCTTATATTCAGTGGATGTCGAGTTCATAGTAGTTTTCTGTCTTTGTTTCATCCTTTTATTACCACGTGCTTCAGGTGATAGTAAATGAGAGCTTCATATTTCCTTTGCCAAATCCACAGAGAAACTGTAATAAGAAGTAAAGTTAATGGATTCGATTATGACAGGACTAAAACGTAGTCAGTTTTAAGCGCTTGTTTATTTAAATTGTCATTATTGGTAACCCGATATAGGCTGAGAAATGTAATTCACTTTTTGAGTGTTATTAGAACCTTAAAGAATTCTTTACTTCTTCTTAGTTAAATTGTAATGATGAAAAAAATAGTATTGTCATACAGCCACATTAGGGAACATTATGTATATATACTAAAAATTGTTTAATAGTATGATTAAGCAGAATTTACCAATGTAGACTGCACACTATACTAATGGCTTCTAATTCAGAAATTATAAGGTTATTTGAATAGCCATGCCTCGTTCATAAAGATCAAAATCCTCTACTAACCGACAAAGCCCTTTCAGTATTAGAAGTTAATTGAATCTCTTTATTTGCGCTCATTAAGCCCAATTCAGCCCATTACTACGTAATCTCCAAGCGACACAAATATCTCTGTGGAAGATATTTTATAATGTGTGATTATGACGTCAATAATATTGTGAAAGGATGTTAAAACTGAAAACTTTCGGAAATTTTTTTCGTAGGCTTTCCGGGAAAGCGTAACAATGATATCAGGAGAAATCACCCACTAGGTTAAATTTGTTTGCATTTTTCTTCTTCTTCTTTTTTCTTCTTCTTCTTCTTCTTTTTGTATACACTTTTTTTTATAGTACTCCTTTGGCTTACTATTTTCTTCATATACATAGGAAATATATACGTACACACACACACACACACACATATATAAATATATATAATATATATAATATATATATTTTATATATTATAATATAGATAATATATATTAATATAGATATATATAAATATGATATATATAGCCGTAACTATTATATGTATGATATATATATATATATAATATATATAATAATTATACGTTTTATAATGTGTTATATTGTGTTATATAATCTAATATATATTATATAATATATATATATATATAATATAATAATATATAATATAATATATATATCTATTAATATATATATCTGTATATATTATGTATATCTAATTATATATATAATATATATATAATAATATATTATATATATTATTATTATATATTATATATATATAATCTCTATATTATTATATCTATATTACATAATCAATATTATATATATATATTATTATATATATATCTATATATATTATATAATTATAATATATATTATATATACTATAATATAATATATAGAAATAAACTATTTACCTACATACAAATTGTAGTACATCTACTTAAAAGGTGCACAGGAAGGCTAATTGTTAGACAGTAATCCTAAGAGGATCGCGAACACAAGACAGCCTCTAGAGTAGGGTGAAGACGAGGGAGATGCGAAGTCTTCCGACATTCCAATAATAATAATAAACGAACGAGATAATCACAAAGGCACAAGCAAAAATAAATCAATTCTTCCCCAAAGGCAAAGTATCGAGCCTTTGATACAGGATTTGATACCCTCTCTTTGAAGCTCTTCTTCTCTCTTCTTCTTCTTCTTCTTCTTCTTCTTCTTCTTCTTCTTCGATGTTATATGGGAAGTTACGGTACAAAGATGCGCTCAGAAATACATGTTTTTTTGCCTTAGTTTTGTTTTTCTTTTGCTGCTATGTAACCTGTTTACTATATTGTTTCTTTTTCGCCAAGAAAGAAATTAGAAGTATATTATTGGGTACTCATACACAGAAAAAAATATATATATATATATATATATATATATACTTATAATATACTATATATTATATATATATATATATATATATTATATATATATGTGTGTGTGTGTGTGTGTGTATACTATATATATATATATATATATATATATATATATATATATATATATATATATATATATATATATATTATATATATATATATATATATATATATATATATATATATATTATTAAAACTACCTCTTTTCATTATTTCTCCACCGATAATCGAAAAAGAAGAGCAGACGGCGAAGCGAACAAAAAATTGTTCGTCCTTCCTTGTGTGACCAAGTACAAAACCAGGCCTCAGCTGGAGAAAGTTTTTATTGGTTTCACATCGAACTTGCACAAAAGGAGATGAAACATCTCCACATGAACGTTTTGGCGTATTACATTTAGAAAATTGTATGGCTATAAAGGGTCTTTAGTGTTCGCAGATTTCGTTGTGAAAATTCGAAAAATTTTATATCAGTTGTTAGCATTTTATTTATATTTTCGATTCCGGAAAATGTCATTGGCATAATGTAAATGAATTTATAAAAAAATACAAGTAAATACATACAGTCTGATGCGTACCCGTTAAAAATAATATCCAATATATGGAAAAAAATGATAACATAGTCTTGTTTAGCTCTAAATGGTTTTTTGAAATTTGTAGTGCAATTTCTCATCCATTATGAAAAATGACTGGATGTTGGAGAACGAGATCTGGTGTCAACGGAGCTTTGTTTCACAACTCCTTCAAGCCTCAACAAAGGTATGACGTTTAAGTCAGCCGTTACTTTTTTTCAAAATGTTCATTTGACTTATGTCACTTCGTTTTTCGTGTTATTTCCGTATTCGTGATTAGAGTGATAATCGTCCTCTGTCCGTAACAAAGAACTAGATACTCTGTTGACTCCAAGTCACAGACATTTACCACTTTCCTGAGAGAGAGAGAGAGAGAGAGAGACTTTGCTGCACATTAATGAATATATTATATATATATATAATATATATATATATATATATATATATATATATATATATATATATATATATATATATATATATATATATACCTATCTTCCACCTGAATATGTGATTACACTTTTATTAATCTAATCAGCATTTCGTCGCGTATCTCATTTTTTGTTTCGAATAGTTAGCAGTAACCTAAATGATATAGGGAATAAAACAATACTATGGAAATTAACGTCTTCCTTCGAAGAAAAAAAAAAGTAAGTTGCTTTAGCGAGGTTAAGCAAATTGAGAGTCCCAACATCCCAAAGGTAATATCCGTCGGAACGTCACAAAAAGTGAGAATTTCTTTTATCCTCCCCGTCCCTCCCATTCTGAAATCACAAAGGCATTTTTAACTCTGAAATGAAATTTCTCGTAGAGAGGCCTAAATTTTCCATGTTCCAGGAATGAAAATCCTAATATTATTTCAACAGAGGAAGTTTCAGTAAAATCCTATAAAAAAAGATTTGCTCCTCTGAACCTTCTCTGTAAATTTATAATAAGGAAGAGAAAGAGATTGAAAGCTTTTTTGTTTATTAATTGCAGATTAAATTCTCAGAAAAATCTCAAAAAAAGAGTGAAAATATGGAACTTATGGTAATGTTACTGGTCACTCTTCTCTGAAGCGTTTTTCTCACCCGCGAAAAGAAGAAATCATTTTCGTTTCACTAAATATTATCAATTTATCAAGCAACGTTACCAGGTTTACTTTATACTGGAATAAGCATTCATGCCTTTTAGAATGATCAAAGTCATAATCCCAGTGACCGCAATTGAATATGATATTCTTTTATGCCTTCCAATGAACGTAATAGCTATTGTTTCACCATGCAGTCCTTTTACTCCTTCGACAATGAGCTTTCAGAAACTGTCAGGGTGTACTCAATCATTCCATTATGAAATATTGTATACTAATACTAGACATTGGTTCTGTCATTCATTATCTTTCATTTATACTATTTAGTTTATTCATTATCTACTACAATTTATTGGTAAAAATCAAATGGCCTTCAAGTCCAAGTTCAGGCCCAATAGGACGGGGGAGTGAGAATGGGTGGAAGGGGATGACATTTAAAAATAACTGAAAACGGCAGTGATTAGTGTCTAATCTATAGTTTTCAAGGTTGCTGAGATGAATAGTGACACTCAAGCTGTTGTTGAAGTCTAGTTCAGCCGAAAAGTACAGATATTAGTGCCTAATCCATAGCTTTTGAGGTCACTGAGTTTAAAATTGACGTCCCCGATGTCCTTCAAGTCCAAGTTCAGCCCCGATAGGAAGTGAGGTGAGAAGGCGTAAAAAATGAAAAGTCAAAAAACTATGGATAGTTGAGTCTATCCATAGCATTTGATGTTTGTCAAGGTGAACAGGGGACACTCTCGATGCCCTTCAAGTCCAAGTTCAGTGTCAATAGGAATAGGGGTTGAGAAATGGCAAAATATTACATGTCAAAAATGCTGGGCAATGTAAATGAAGCAACTATTTTAACACGGTAGGGAGAGAGTGAGAGAGAGAAAGAGTTAGAGAGGATGAGAGATGAGAGTAGAGAGAGAGAGAGAGAGAGAGAGAGAGAGAGAGAGAGAGAGAGAGAGAGAGAGAGAGAGTTTATCTGTGTTGTCATTCGGAGTTTTCCCAGGCATCGCCAGGTTAGTCAGCTGGTATAAAATAAAAAGCCTCGTGTATTACTACGTAATTATAGCATGGTAAAATAATCAATTTCACATAAAATGTCAAAATACAGTCTCTTATTTAACACAATGGAATCGTACCACGAGCTTTGCAAATTGTAAAATAAATATATAATTTTCTGAACTAAAAATATAATCCGAATATTTTCCGTGCTATTTCAGTGTTCAACAAACACAATGTCGGTTTACTTTTCCTCTCTCTCTCGACGAGAGCTTCATGGCGACTGAACGGTTTTATTACGGAAAGTTCATATTTTGGCATTTATGACAAAATTCTCTCTCTCTCTCTCTTCAGGAAGTTAAAACACGGAAAGTTCCATATGACTTTAATCAGTTTTTCCTCTCTGAGAAGAGACGCTGTGAAATTTTTTTTTTATTTTTGTTGAATAAACGTAAAAGTGGAAGTTTCGTTTATGAGAATTTCCTATTTAAGATTTAAAACCCGTATTTTTGAGGAAGGAAGTATTGGTTAAATATATTTGTTTTTTTTTTTCTTTTTTCTTTTTCTGAAACGTTCACTTTTATATTGCTTTGAAAATACGATCATTTCTTTCTTGCATAAGAGTCTCTCTTTGCGTATTTTGATCATTCAGTTGAGTTAGCTTCGTCATCTTGCCTTTTGTTAACAATATTGCCCAAAATCTATTCCAATATTGGCTGCATATTATTCCACTCTCTTCCATATATTTTCTCTGGAATATATCGTGATATAAATATATAACAAATATACCCTATTCTTTTGATCAGGTCTAATCGCCGCTCAGATGCCTTGGAGGTTTCTTTTTAATTTGTTAAATCTCTCGATTTTCCATTTTTTTTAAAAAGCAATAAAACTTCCAACAGAGACGTAGAGTGCTTGAAAGAATAAAAGAAAGTGTGCAGATTTCTCCCTGGAGATTCTCATTCTCATGCATCGTCACGTGCCTTCTTGAGCTAAGGTGGCTTTTCTGAAAATAATTTCGCTCGTTGCGTTTTTTGGTGCTCAACTGCATGGTTGGTATTTTTTTTTCTTAACGGAATTCTGTTTCTCTGTTGGAATACCTCAGTCATATTGCTGTCTAAATAACAAAACAATATGTAATCATAGAAACCTGCAAACAACATGCACACAATTATACGTCGGCATAGGCCACACACACATATGTGTATATATATATATATATATATATATATATATATATATATATATATATATATATATATATATATATATATGTATATATATGTATATTTATGATTTTTGTTTATCACTTGTTGTTGGCCAAGTCGGTAACTACACTGAAGTCCTGATTCCTCTCTGTTCCGCTGGTCCGAATCCACGAGAGGACGAAATTACTATCAACTGAAACCCCTTCGGTTAACATATATGAACAATATTAATTCCGAGGTAGAACTAATTGGGCGTTAAGGGCCTTTGGGGTTGCTTAATGCATCCTATATAGGTCTATATATATATCTATATATATATATATATATATATATATATATATATATATAATATATATTATATATATATATTGTGCTTTTGCTACTGCCCTCCAGAGGACCTCTCGGGTTGGATGAGAGAGTGATCGGTATGGTATATTGGGTATATTATTTCATTGATTGTATAATCATACACTGCGAAGTTTTCTTTGTTTTCAAAACTATCCATTAATGGTTAAGATTTCATATTTCTCATACTTCTCATATTATCATCCAGTATTAATTAAGTTATCATATATCGTAAGTAACTGAATACATCATAAATATAGATTTTATCAAATTACAAGAAAGTGTCCACGAGCGAAAGGAAATCTAAAAAAAAAAAAAAAATAGTATTTTTATCAAAGGTAAGGAATCGCAGTGCTTTGCGAATAGATTCCTTTTACTTTCGTCCAGTTTCTCCAACTTTCAATTTTACTTTTGTACTCCTTATATTTCAAGTAGAAAATGAACGATAGATGTGTTATTTTTCCTTCATTTCGTTTATTTCCATGTGTAGCTGTCGAGCAGACTTGGAAAGAACAAAATCTAGGTATCACTCAGCAAAAGGGGAAAGGTAAAGATAGTTAAGCATTTGTTAGACATATACACGTACAAACACTCACACATTACATCTCGTTGCCGTTTTTCTTAAAGCTCGTGATATACCCGCAGTTGACATCTGCAAATGACAGAAGACTGATATTTCCTGACAGCTACATAATTAGTCACCATGCCAAATGAAGTCGAGGAAAAATCTGGCTCCGAAATTCCTCCTGACATGAAAACCCACCAAGTACATATATATCTCCACGCGAGGTTCCATGACGACTTCCGGAGTAATAACCTTCTGGAACGAAGTGAACGTCCAGCATTAAAAGTTTGGTTATGACTCCCTCGGGGAAACGTCATGATATACAAATGATCTGGCGAATTCTCGTCTTTGAATTTATGGTAGGATAATGAGACCCAGCTCGAGAGGTAAATTAGGGGTAAATATAATATTTATCCTTATTGTCGTTGTCATCGAAACAGTTGACAAATGAAATTATATTTCCGTTAATTACCCGTACCACTGTAGCTAAATGTCGTATATTTATAACAATGCAGGTCTATATAATACAGGGTGTCCATAAAGTCCCAGTACCATTATAGGTATTTATTGCTCAGAATGGTACTGGGACTTTATGGACACCCTGTATATATATAACGTGACATCATTTCCCGGCGGCTTGTCTAGAAATGATAGAAAGTTTTTGTAATCAATACTCATTTCAAATTAATCTTAAAGAATCTCGATGCACGCAAGTGAAGAAACGAACGCTTTTAACGAAGGAAAAAAAATTAAAAATGTTGAGAATATGAGGAAACGTCGCACTTGAACAACTTAGCCACAAACAATCAAAGCAAAGATGTCCTCAGAATACGTACACTACTCTAGCACCATTCATGGTAGGCTGATGGTCACACGGAAAGTAAAATATCTTAAAAGGAAAATCTTGAATGACAAACATTGCGTCTTGGAAACAGGAAAAGGAAAGAATTCATATGTTTCTGATAATAATGGATTTTTATCGTTTCACAATCCTTAAAGAGCAAGTTGTTCTTAAGTATAGAGCTTTTCGCTGCTTGTTTATATTGTTAGTCTAACCGAAACTAAATTACTTTCTATTTCGTTCGTGAAATCTATTGCAAACTATTGAAAACGGATTCTATTACGATGTACTCAGGCGTCAATTAGATTACAGCCCGTAATTAATTTAATTAATTTGGTAGTCTTTTGATCTAATAGCTAAGGATGTAATTATCTCCCAGAATGGTCATTGGAGCTTAGAAAGAGTTCTTTAGTTCTAATCAGTTAATTTTAGACTACGGAAAAATCTGAGAGACTTGTAAACAAAAGAATGATTGATTACGCACACTCATTTGTAGCTGATTAGCGGGAAATAGAAACCACTTATAAAAACAGAGTTTATATAGGCAAAATACATATGCACAATACTGAATCCTCGTTATTCTCTAATTATACGGCCATTAAACAGTTACCTAATTCTTCGCTCAAATAGATCAAAAGCCACTAATCACTGGCGCCGCATTTCAATAGGAAAGGTTAATTAATTTCAATTTTTTTTTGCTCATTAAAAGCAAAAATCAGCAGCATTACTTTAATCGCGAATTAAACCATATATTTGAAAGCCCAATGCTATTTGGTTCTGAACATCTCAACGGCGTTATTACCGAAATTGCGAAAAATAACCAATATTTTAATGCATCATCCATTTCGAGGTTAACGTAAGATTTTTAGTAGCGTTGCTATTGCTGGAAACATTATTGAGCACCCTTTTTTCAAGTACTCATGATTTATTTTAAATGTTAATCTTATTTACAGATGAAATTTTACCTGTTTAATCATTATTTCCCAGACAGCTTTGCAGAGATCTGATAAGAAAGGAACCCTGGAGCTACTGGAAAGGTTAAGAGGGATAATCCCGAAGGCCCAACAAAAGAACGTCTGTATGAAAGGCAATGTTGTCGGAGCATATATCTATTCTCGCAGCTTGTTATGATCAACCGTCTTTCGTCTTATCTGGAAGGAGAGAGCAAACTCGTTTTGGACGGGCCAGATCGGAAATGAAAAGGAGCAAGATGTTAAACCTAAACGGAGATGGGAAAGGAATGCGGTGGAAAGAAAAGGAATAGAACACTGAGGAAAATTCGATCTTTGATAAGAATGAGACTTTATAGTCAAGTTGTTCTAGTATGATAAGAATAACGCTATAAAATAATAGTCGAGAAGCGTATAGAACTGGAATAATCGAGTCTTGTAGAAGTGAGGAGACAGGGAAATATAGCAGTCGTCGTCGTTTCGCCAAATAGCAGAATTTTCACTTCTGCCAAAAATTTTTATCGCTCCTTTCGTCGGTAAAATATTCCCCTTTTTCTGGTTTCATTCGGGCCCAGGCATCAGTCCAAATGTTATCCGGTCACTGGGAGGAAAGTGCACGTATGGTCAATCGGCTGTCTCGTCAGAAATGACAAATGGCCGTGTTCAGCACCTGACAGAGAAGTGACTCAATACCTTCCCAAGAAGGATGGGAATTCCTCGTTGTGGGAGTGAACTGATTCCCGAGTTCGTGACTCCCGTCCAATATCTTTGGAATTGGGAATTGGGTCGATCATGCATAGAATGTACGGTGATACATTGACGAATGAAATATAACTCACAAGTGGTAATGGGATGGAGGAAAGGAATCGAGAATGGGATTGCTGGACAGCTTAAATAGCTGGATCAAATTGCTATTCATGACTGCAAATCTAGTACTACATTTTTTTTATTCTAAAAGTAATAGCCTTCTTCGGTGTAGAATAAACGCAACATATCTAGGAGCAGCATATATAAGTGGATTGATTGATTGATTGATTTATTAATTCTTACTGGCGTCGCAACGACGAGGTTATTGACGCCGTATCATTAAAAGGAATTGCAAAGGAAAAAGTCAATTAAAATGCTATAAATATGTTTATATAAAACAATTTTGTCAGAGAACTACAGAGAACCCAAAAACACACGAAATACCTATCTCACCTACACACCTATTTCAAATTAATTGTAAACAAAAAATACAAGCAACACAGGCACACCCCGCATACTTCCAATTCTACAGAGTTCTGTCAAAATAAATAGAATATTAAAAGCACTAAAAACATATATATGGAATAGGATATATCAATTGGAGGTAAATCTTATGTACATAAAAATTTCCTGATCTAAAAAAGGCTTGAAAGCAAATGATATACACTGACACATACAAAACACATACACAAACTCAAACATCTTGACCAAACTAACCTAAATTTTTTCAAGAGACCTGCTTCTTGAAGGTAACTAAAAAGGCTATCCTCATTAAAATCTCTGCCTATAATGGCATCCAGTTTAAGATCCATTCTTCCAACTTCGTTAAAATGACGGTTCCTTGCTGATATTAAGCTGGGGCATTCTACTATTAAATGTTTTACTGTGAGGGAACAAGACAATCCTCACAAAATGGTTCAGGGTCATTGTTCATTAAAAAACCCATGAGTAATCCGTGTGTGGTCGATCCGTAACCTACATAATGCAGTCTCTTTCCGACGGTCTTCTAAACATATAAAGCCAGGGTTGATTACATCAGTGAGTTCTCTCATTTTATTATTACTCTCTATTGTCCAATAGAATTGCCAAACTGATTCTACCGTCTTTTTAATTTCAGGAATGTAGTCTGAACAGGTAATTGCTATACTTCTTGGATTTTTTTGATGTACCTAACTTAGCCAATTCATCAGCTCGTTCATTTCCAACAATACCAACATGTGAAGGAACCCAGCAGAGGTTAACTGCCATCTGTTTTTGTTTTAATATAAACAACCACTCTGTTATTTCCAGTACCACAGGGTGTACTGGATTAAAAGATGCCAAAGCTTCCAAGGCACTCTTGGAATCAACTAAAAATGGTTAAAATTATCTTCTTCTAAAGTTACAATTTTCTTTAGGGCTGTTAAAATGCTAAAATGTTCAGCAGTAAAAATAGAAGCACAACTTGGGTAATTGCACCGCTAAACACTACTATCAGGGTATACCACTCCAAACCCAACGCCTGCACTGGATTTGGAGCCATCGGTAAAGAATTGCCTTGAGTTATCATGTTTTTCAGCATGGCAAAGGAATTTCTGCTTAAGAATATCACCTGAACAGTCTGCCTTGCAACCAGAAAACCATTTACAATATTTCACAGAGGGCAACTTCCATGGAGGGAATCTTGAAATTTTGCTGGAATTACTTTTCCTTTTATTACATTGAGCTCCTCTAATGCACATTTACCCTGTATCCAAAGGCTTTGGATATGAAGCATATTTTTCATAAATACAAAAATTGCCTTTAAAAACCGTATTGTAGGCTAAGGACTCAGGAGTTCTCTGTATGCGGTACCAATATTTCAACAGGGCAAATTTTCTTATCAAATCTAAGGGCAGTTCACCTGCATCCACTAATAAACTAGATATTGGGGAGGATCTAAAGGCTCCTGTTGCAATTCTAATTCCCCCATGGTGAACTGCAGTTCAAAGTATCTAATCTCCTTGTCGTAGCTGACGAGTAGATTTCTGGACCCATATGCCAATTTTGAAGCAACTTTATTGCTTTATAAACATGTAACAAGTGCTGTTCTATCAGTTCAAGCCCCCCAATTTGTATGACCTAAGACTTTTAAAACATCTAAGGCCTTCATGCATTTGACTTTGAGGCCCTGAGATGAGCTTCCCATGTTAACCTGCTGTCAAAGATGAGGCCTAAAATCTTTGTTTCCTGTACACATGCGAGTCTCTGTTCATTTAAAACAGATCTCTGGGTCTGGATGAACCCCTCTGATACGGCAAAAATGCATAACAACTGTTTTGGCAGAGGAAAATTTAAAACCATGCTCAGCTGCCCAACTGTTAACTATATTGATTACCAACTGGAGGTTTTCGCCGCTCTGCAACAGACATTTTAGATGCAGCACACGAAATAGATAAATCATAACGAACATTGTTGACATTACATCTTTTGGAATTTTTGAGGCTATCCCATTTATGGCTAAGGCAAACAGAGTGACACTTAGCACACTTCCCTGTGGTACTCCTTCCTCTTGTTCTTTCAAATTAGACAGAGTACTACCTCTCTGACTTTAAATAACGATTTTTTAAGAAGACTTTTAATAAAAAAAAGTGGTAGTTCTCCACGCAGCACCAATTTCATGCAGACTTCATAATTCCATGCCTCCAGGGAGTATCATAAGCCTTTTCTATATCAAAGAAAACCGCCACATAATGCTGCTTGGAAGCAATGCCTGACAAATTGCATTCTCCAAACGTATCAATACATCTGTGCAAGAATGCATACGGCGAAAGCCACACTGAGATGATAATATAATCTTCTTTGATTCTAAAAACCATACCAACCTAAAATTTACCATTTTTTCCATAAGTTAAAGCTATTGGTCTATAGCTTGTAGGGACAGATGAAATCTTTCCCTGGCTTGACAAAGGGTAAAACTGTCGCTATTTCCCAAACACTAGGGTAACCACTCTCCTTAGAAATTCTATTAATATAACTTAAAATAAAAAATTTAGTTTTCTTTGAAGTATTCTTGATCATTTAATATAAAATTTCATCAGGTCCAGGTGCAGTGTTTTTTACTGTTTACTAAAGAGCAAATAAAAATTCCTCCATGGTAAAAGGCATATTATATGATCCAGATTTAAAAGAGGTAAAATCAAGTGTTTCAGACTCTGCTAACACTCTCTCCCTGTCGAATGGAGAATTTTCATCCCTACTTGATATCATTGCAAAATGTTCTGCAAAAAACATTGCTTACAGGCCTTTGAGTCTGTTATAAAGTCACCGTTGACTTTTAAAACTGGAAGGGGACTAGGATTGTACTTTCCTGCTATTTTCTTAATAACTGTCCAGATCTTGGTCAATAGGTGTTTTTCCAGGTAATTGTTGATATAAAAAGTGCCCATGATTCTCGTCTCGCATGTTTTTTATTTGCCATTAAAATTTGGCTCGAGCCTTTTTTTAAAGGAGATCAAGTAGGCATTCACAGCGATGTCCTTCTGTACCTAGTAAAAGCTGCTCTCATGGCTTTATTCTTATTTTGCATTGAACATTCCACCATGGAAACAGGCTTCCGATGCAATTTTCCACTGGTTTTTGGGATTGCCTTTTCTGCTGCAAACATAAAAATCATTGTTAAATAGAACACTGCTTCTCCTATTGTTGGCATATCTTTTGCATCTAGTTCAGTATAACTGAGTTCCTCGAAAGGGGCCAATTTGCTTTATTGGTACACCACCTAGGCATTCTGTATACTGGCTCATATTTCTCAGTTCTGATGACAATTGGGAAAATGATCAACTGCCGTATAGATCTTCCAGCACCTCCCAGTTGAAGTCAATGAATGTATCAGAACTGGTGATAGATAGTCAATACATGAAAATGCACCCAGTCTGAATGTGAAAATGGGTGGGTTTTTTCAGTATTCAAAAGGGTCATATCTGAATTTTTCTATTGATGATAAGATAAGGTTTCCTCTTTGATTTGTTAAAAGTCCACCCCAAAGTTTCATGTCGACCATTAAAGTCTCCCAATATCAGAAATGGTCGGGTAGCTGTTCATATAAGTGTGTTAACTGTCGTTCAAGTATTGGGTTATTAGGAGGGAGATACAATGAACAAATTGTGTACGTTTTTTTTAAGTGAATTTTGACAGCTACAGCTTGTAATTGAGTTTGCAACTGTATTTTTGAGTGAGCAATATCTCGTCTTACAAGAAGAGCACTTCCACCCGAATTTCCCTGTATAGGGAATGCAAAAAACTCTTTAGGAGTAAGCATTTTGTTGTTGCTTAGCATAGTCTCTTGTAGTGCTAAGCATACTGGGTTATAAGTATTAATCAAACATAATAGCTCTTCATATTTTGGTGCGAAATCCCTGGCAGTTCCATTGCAATATAGCAGAGAAAGTACCTATTTTCTAGAGGATGATCCCTTGTCCAAGATCGTTTTGTTATGTTTTTTTCTTCGAAGATGGCATCTGAGCTTTGTGACGGACTTTTGGTACAGTTCCAGATGTCGAAGGAGTACTTAGAGGGTCATTTGAATGTACCAAGTGATCACTTATGATGGTATTTGAAACAACAGTTATCTTTAGTATTATCTTCGACCCTTGCAGTATCTGGTTTATCATTTCAGCTAGGCTAATTTTATTGTCTAAACCAAGCTGAACTGAGTTTAACATTATGTTTTGCCTTAGGTTCTACATTTGTTGCTGCTGTGTTGTATGATAATATAGTGGGATATGACTCATTTTTTCTTTCCATTGATTCAGATGTTCTATGAGGTCAGCTGAACCACAGGATGGTGAAGGTTTACTCATTTTTTGTTTTGAATCAACTTTTTTCTGCGGATGTATCTCCTTTCTCAAGGTGCTTGACGTTTGATTCAGGCATTGTTACAGACTCTTCACTTAAAGTCCTTTTGTTGACAATTTTCCCAGCATCCATTTTTTCTTCTTTATCTTCATTACAACTTTTTGAGATTCAATTTCTTTTTGTCTTTCCTCATTTCCTTTTACTGCATCTACAAATGACTTCTGGGTGTTTGAATTTCTGCAAAGTCTTTTGTCTTGCTTCTTTAAAGGTAATGCGCTCTTGAGTCTTGATACAAAGTGTTTCTTTTTCAATTCAATACTTGATACATGATTTATGTGCTGCATTATGGTCTCCCCCACAATTAGGGCAGCATGGAGTAAGTTCACAATTCCCATGCTCTTTTCTGCCACAGTTAAAGCATATGGCTGGTTCATTCCTTTCTTTTTTCTGCATGTTGTTATAAAATGGCCAAACATTTGGCAATGGAAACATCTTCTGGGAGCGGGAATATACTGTCTAACTGGCAGGTGAAGCCATGCAGCTTTCAGATATTTAGGGAGTCTCAAACAATCAAAGTGAGTATCAAAGTAGGTGTTGGATGTAATGTTCCCAATACTTTTTTCTTGATTCGTCTCACATCAACCACCTTTTGATCAGCAAATTCTTTTCGGAGAGTGTCCTCAGAATAATGTAGGAGTTCAGTACTATAACACTACTCCTTTAGACTGAGTCTTGTTGTGTGAGGAGTGCATTTTGCTGTGCTTCCTTCTACAGCACTAATAGACAGTAATTTTTCTACTTTCATCTGGTGATGAAACTTCACAAAGCAAGCGTTCCTTCACCTTGAGAGGCTATCTTTGGTTCTCTGCCAATGCATTTTAACAATATCTCTATGGACATCAAATATATTCAGTTCTTTTATGCTTTTGTCAAGGTCAAGAAAGGTATTTATTATAAGTCTCAGGTTCTTGAGATCCAAGTAAAATTCCAATATCAGGATTAGCATTCTTATTTCTGTTATTAAATCTGCTATTCTTTCCTCTGTTCTGAACTACATAAGGGCTTGTAGTAACAATCAAAGAATCTTTGATGTTTTCATTGGAGGAGGTTGGGGATGGCAAAGGGAGGTCCTTATCCAAGCCTAAGGTTGTCAACGGTGCCAAAGAGTCGGGGGATCCAGGGGACAATGTACTAGACATATTATTCATGGGAGTTTGAAGGAAAAAAAAGGGGGGGGAAACATACACACACAACAACTGCTTGGGAAGACCAACAAGGTATCGCGGACTAGACAGGGTCCAACATTCTCCACCAATGGCACACGTAGAAGTTGCTTCCCCACGGTCTGCCCCAAAAAATACCCTACCCTTTCGGATAGCACCAGTATGCTTGCAGTGGCCCAGGTATAAGCCAATCTGCCTGCTGGGAGTTCTACCCCACTAATGGGACAGACTCCCCACTCCAAACATATTGGTGGGCTTCCGACAAAAGCCAGGAGTCCCTCCCAAAAACCCAGCCCCCCCCCCCCCCCCCCCCCCCTGGATTCCGATGGGCTCATCCCTGGAGATGGTTCCGCCCTTAAGACAGCAATGGGAAAATCCATCACCATCTCTTGGGTCCAAACCGTATTGTGGGTGGCGACTCACCACCACAACTCCCACAATTAGCTTCGAATCCAAATATCACCCATCTCCAAACCACGAACCCCTCCCAGACTCACCCAAGCAGAAAAATTTTTCGAAAGTGGAAATGTCCACGCAAGTTAATGTCAAAAGTTTTGTAGGCGTTCCGTCAGGATCCGGCCTTCGCAAACTTGAAGGCAGAATCCCTTACCCCCTCACCACGTGAAGGAACCTACTCGAGGGGATATATAAGTGGAACAACTTATTACAAAAATAGTATAAAATTCCCACTCGGATGAGTCACTATAGTATTCCTGAGTGGAAAACAAGACATCATTCCTGAGTAGAAAACAACATGTCCTTGAGTGCCAAATCAGTGCTCTATTTCTGAGTTCAGAGTCACTGCAACATCCCTAGTGAAGCTTCAATACATTCTTGAATGTACAACCAGCGCAATGTTACTAGGTACATGATTAGTACCACATTTCTAAGTATAAAATCTATGCAGCATTCCTGAGTACAAAATCAGCGCAGCATTCCTTAGGTGTAAAATCACTAGAAGATTCCTGAGTGCAAAATCAGTGCAGCATTCCTGAATGTGAAATCAGTGCAGCATTCCTGAATGTGAAATCAGTGCAGCATTCCTGAATGTGAAATCAGTACTGTATTCCTGAGTGTGAAATCAGTACAGCATTCCTGAATATGAAATCAGGGCAGCATTCCTGAGTGTAAAATCAGGACAGCATTCCTGAGTGTGAAATCAGTGCAGCATTCCTGAATGTGAAATCGGTACAACATTCCTGAATGTGAAATCAGTGCAGCATTCCTGAGTGTAAAATCAGGACAGCATTCCTGAATGTGAAATCAGTGCAGCATTCCTGAGTGTGAAATCAGTGCAGCATTCCTGAATGTGAAATCAGTACAGCATTCCTGAATGTGAAATCAGTGTAGCAATCCTGAATGTGAAATCTGTGCAGCATTCCTGAGTGTAAAATCAGTACAGCATTCCTGAGTGTAAAATCAGTGCAGCATTCCAGAGTGTAAAATCAGTAAAGCATTCCAGAGTGTGAAATCAGAAAAGCATTCCAGAGTGTGAAATCAGTGCAGTATTCCTGAGTGCAAAATCCCTGCAGCATTCCAGAATGTTAAAGCACTGCAGCATTCCTGAATGCATTCCTGAATGTGAAATCAGTACAGCATTCCTGCATGTGAAATCAATGCAGCATTCCTGAATGTGAAATCAATGCAGCATTCCTGAATGTGAAATCAGTGAACCATTCCTGAATGTGAAATCAATGCAGCATTCCTGAATGTGGAATATGTGAACCATTCCGGAATGTGAAATCAATGCAGCATTCCTGAATGGGAAATCAGTGAACCATTCCTGAATGTGAAATCAGTACAGCATTCCTGAGTGTGAAATCAGTACAGCATTCCTGAATGTGAAATCAGTGCAGCAATCCTGGGTGCAAAATCAGTGCAGCATTCCTGAATGTGAAATCAGTGAAGCATTCTTGAATGTGAAATCAATGCAGCATTCCTGAATGTGAAATCAATGCAGCATTCCTGAATGTGAAATCAGTGCAGCATTCCTGAATGTGAAATCGGTGAAGCATTCCTGAATGTGAAATCAATGCAGCATTCCTGAATGTGAAATCGGCGAAGCATTCCTGAATGTGAAATCAATGCAGCATTCCTGAATGTGAAATCAATGCAGCATTCCTTAGGTGTAAAATCACTAGAAGATTCCTGAGTGCAAAATCAGTGCAGCATTCCTGAATGTGAAATCAATGCAGCATTCCTGAGTGTGAAATCAATGCAGCATTCCTGATGTGAATCAGTGCAAAAACAAAAGATTCTTGAATGTGAAATCATGAGCATTTCCTGAATGTGAAATCAGTGCAGCATTCCTTGAATGGTGAAATCAGTGCAGCATTCTTGAAATGTGAATCATGCGCTTCCTGTGTGAAATTAATGCAGTATATCCTGAATGTGCAATCAGTGCAAGCTTCCTCTGATGCAATCCTGAGTGTAAAATCAGTGCAGCAATTCCTGAATGTGAAATCAATGCAGATTCTGAGTGTGAAATCATTGCAGCATTCCTGAATGTGAAATCAGTGCAGAATTCTTGAATGTGAAATCAGTGCAGCATTCCTGAATGTGAAATCAGTGCAGCATTCCTGAATGTGAAATCAGTGCAGCATTCTTGAATGTGAAATCAGTGCAGCATTCCTGAATGTGAAATTAATGCAGTATTCCTGAATGTGCAATCAGTGCAGCATTCCTGGATGCAATCCTGAGTGTAAAATCAGTGTAGCTTTCCTGAGTGTAAAATCCCTGCAGCATTCCTGAATGTAAAAGCAGTGCAACATTCCTGAATGTGTAATCACTGCCGCATCCCAGACCGTAAATTTAGCAGAATGAACTACCAGGTTCAGAATAAAGTTGGATCAGGAAGTCTGTCTGAAAGTTACTCTTTCCAAAAATAGAGAACGAAAACCTGAACTTCTTTGATGTACGTAAAAGAGTCAGTGGCGCACTAATTAGTCTCTGTAAGCATTTCAAAGAGAACTTCCAAGAACCTGTGGATAAAGATGGACACTCGAGGAATGCGGCCAACTTCTTCGGGAGTTGTTGCAAGCCTTCGGAATATATTGTTACGACTATAATTATCAAGGAGTTTATGCTGGCCAAAGAGTCAGTTGCCTATATTTCATTTTCTTAGGGCTGACCGAAAAGATGTTTTTATAAATGCAAGGTGAAGATACTGGCTTCAAACAAAACTAAAGAAGTTGGACAACTCGTGTCCAAAGGGGGCGCTGCAAAATGTATAATTACTTAAAGTGCAAATGACTAGGCAAACTGTGAGCGAAATCCAGTTTGGTGGTTGGAAGAATGATTACACGGCAAACCATTTACAGACCGATCGTCTAGCGAGGGAAAGAATTTCGGCACTTTGCTTCTTCTATAGGGTGTTAAATGCATTAAGCATATTTGTGGTCATATTCGACTTTTGAATAAATTTGGGAACAATTGTTTAGGGTGAATTCATTTCATTAAATGTTTAGGGTGAATTCATTTCATTAAATGTGCAGAACCAAAATAAGAGTTATTCGTAATACGCAGCAACTAACGATTATCTCTTGATATCTACTTCCACTTTCTGCAACGCTTGAAGGAGTTTTGCCCAGTGAAATGAAGTCGGGATCTTGCTTTTTGTTTAGATCGATTTAAAAGGTGAACGATCGTGTGTTTGTTGAGAGCGCCTCGCAAGACATTGTTTTCTTAATTAATTTCACGAGCGGCACCACAGGGGGAAGGTTACTTCTTTACTTGTTTATTTGTATGATATATCGTTTATTCAAAAACATATACCAAAACATGCGAGGGAATTTGGGAGATGACTATTTTGCATGAATGCATTTTTCCACTTTCCAATAGATATATACGATTCAGTTCCTGTTTCTCGTCAGTGTATGTATATACATACATAAAAACATATATATATATATATATATATATATATATATATATATATATTAATATATATATATATATCTATATATACTATATATATATATTATATCTATATATATATATATATATATATATATATATATATATATAATATATATATATATATATATATATATACATCTCATCTACTGATAATGTTGCTAGTACCCTATCATTTTCCTGACCGAAGTTGGTCACTATTTCTCTAAAGTAATTCTAAAAATGAATCTCTAGCGAAATTAAATGACCTCCCTAATTGACGTGTGCATATCTAGGCATTCCTGTATGCTGTCACTTTTTAACATTTTATATATATATATGTATATATATATATATATATATATATATATATATATATATATATATATATATATATATATATATATATAATTATATATATATATATATATATATTGTTAATGAGCGAAATGCGAAATATTTAGGAAAAGAAACTGAGAAGAGATATTGCGAAAATTCTTGATAGCGTGACATTTATTTCCCGAGCCGTTGCCGGTTCTTTTGCTGAAAACTTACTCACAAGTTTAATGACGCCTCCGGGCGTTGTCTTCGGAAGTATATTACACGAACGAAATCTCACCCGTTTTCCCAATAATAATGTTTTTTCGCTTTCTTAATATCTTTCTTATAAACACATGTTTCGATTCATTCCACCTATACATGCTTCATTTTATTTATAGAGTTATTTTATGTCTGATCATTACATTTTGACATAAGTGCAACGATGACCATAGGTATTTCCATGGCGATTTGTAGGGCTCAAGATAAGCAAAGCTGCCAACCCATGTCTGTGTGTGTGTGATTTGGTTATCCATCCTTTTTCATTGCTTTTTTTTTTAGAGGG
>NC_061093.1:71130435-71132935 GCF_015104395.2 Macrobrachium nipponense
TCACAGACGAAATGGAGAAAAGGAATCTGTTTGCAAGGTATTTTGAAAGACTCCTAAATGTTGATACTACCGGTAGGGATGATTGCATTGCAGATTTAAACGAGGCCCTGGAGTACAAGAAGAAGACATTAGTGCAGAAGAGGTGAAAGAGTCCTTAAAAATCTGTAAAAAATGGAAAAACTGCTGGCGTGTGCGGGATAACTGCAGAGATGCTAAAAGCAGGAGGACGAAGGATGATAGAGGCATTAAGAGTTGTTTTTAGCATAGTTTGGAGAACAGAGGTGGTACCAAGTGAGTGGAAAAAGGCAATTATGATACCAATATATAAAAATAAGGGAAGCAAAAGGGAGTGTGGTAACTATCGGGGCATAAGTTTACTGTCAGTCCCAGGGAAGATATTCATGAGAGTAATACTTAACAGAATAAGACCTAGTAGTAAGAGAAACTTAGAGAACAGCAGTGTGGTTTTAGAAGTGGAAGGTCAACAGTGGATCAAATATTCACCTTAAGACAGATAATTGAGAAGATGGGAGTATGCAAAGCCAATATTCTGTGCTTTTATAGACTTGGAGAAAGCGTATGATTCAGTATGGAGAGATGGAATGTGGAGAGTGGCAGAACACTATGGTATACCACTGAAAGTGATAAGGATACTAAAGAACTGGTACCAAGGAGTGTGCAGCTGTGTACAGCTGGATGGACAGCAAAGTGATGGTTCCCAGTTGGAAGTGGGCTAAGACAGGGATGTGTTATGTCACCCACCTTGTTTAATGTATATATTGACCATATAATGAGAAGAGTGATGGAGAATGAAACAGAGGGGCTAGTATTTGGTGGAGAATTTTTTATGGATTTGGACTTTGCTGATGATGTTGCGTTGGTTGCTGATACGTGGCTGGTGCTGGTAGGTATGGTAATGATGGATGGAGACAGAGACACAGAATTTTGGCTTGAACATCAGCACAAAGAGAGCGAGATCATGGTTGTGAGTAAGGATGATGATTGGGTGCACATGGAGGATATGACAATCAGAGGACAGGAACTCAAGCAAGTTGAGAAGTTTGTTTTACTTTGGGAAGTGTGGTAACAGCAGACGGGAGGCAAATTGAAGATATACAAAGAAGAAAACTAGGAGCAGCAAGAGCTTTTGAGGTTCTGAGAAAAACGTTTGGTCGAGGCATGAAATCAGCTTGAGAACTAAGATGAGAATATTCAATGCAGTAGTACTACCAGTCCTGATGTATGGCTCGTCCACCTGGGCACTGACCAGAACAGAGGAGAAAAGGTTGGATGCTTTTGAGATGAAGCTGCTGAGAAGAATACTTGGCATTAAATGGGATGATTATGTTAGAAATGAAGACATCAGGGTAGATTGAGGCAAAGGCCAGTCAGTACCAGGTGTTGGAAGAGGGAAGGCTGAAATGGTTTGGACATGTTGAGAGGATGGAAGAGAATAGAGACCCCAGGAGAGCACTGAGAGCAGTACAAATAGGAAGAAGACCGCTGGGTAGACCAAGAACGAGGTGGATAGACATAATTGTCAGGGATCTTGAGGATGAAATCCAAAACTTAGAGGAAGCGAGGGAAATGGCTCGGGATAGAGACAGATGGAGAGAAACTGTATCAGCCTTATGCCACTGGCCATGGCGGGAAGATAAATCTAAATCTAAATCTAATAATAATAATAATAATAATAATAAGAATAATAATAATAATAATAATAATAATAATCTTACTATAGTGGCGTAATGTCTGTCCGTACGTCTGTCATTCAATCACGGCCAAACTGCTGATCCGATGGCCATGAAACTTGGTAGGGTTATAATGGGGACCTTTAAAATGGTTGATAATGCGGTTTCTTCCTACCTCCCTGCGCCTCCGAATGGGGGTGAGGGTGAGAAGGGATTCCCTGAAACGGAGCTGGTTATGCCCGTAGATTTAGTTGCTTTACGATTTTCATTCATAATTTCTCTATGTTTTGAATTAATAATAAAAATAATGATAATATAATAATAATAATAATAATAATAATAATAATAATAATAATAATAATAATAATAATAATAATAATAATAAATAATAAGAAGAAGAAGAAGAAGAAAGAAGAGAAGAAGAAGAAGAAGAAGAATCGGAAGAGGCTCGTTCAAAAGTATTTAAACAAATGAAAGCTAGGTACTAGAAGAGTTAATTCCATATGACCTGGATAAAAAATAAGAATATATCCTTCCAATAGCCCCTTTTGAAATGGTCTCTTCCAGGTTCCTACAAGAGGGACATGAGCGGGTTCTCTTGGGGGACCCTGGTTCCTGGACTCCAGAACTGAGCCCGAGAAGTCCCACTTTACAAAACAGGTCCTGTGGGCGTCTCTGGGAATCACCAGAGGGCGTCTGCCAATTCATTCCCTCCGGAGTCCACAGAGGAAGGATGGCTTGTGTTGGTCAAATGGATATATATTTGTTTTGAAAAGAGACACGCCATGGTGCTTGCTTGTGTTATAACG